>NW_027367392.1:0-58589 GCF_046119375.1 Phyllobates terribilis | reverse complement strand
TAGGGACTTGAACACCTTCTTAGCACCTATGAGTTAGAACATATAAAACAAGCAAATCAGGTTATGTTGAAAAAATTCCTAAACTACTCCTAATATAACTAAATCGAGTTGCCTCCCAATCAACACCTTGTTTACATTGTGGACTGACATATTTCCATGCTCTTCCTCTAGCTGGGATCTTCGGGCTTCCTTGGGCCCTAGATCTCATATATATAATGAATGAACCAATATTGTCAAGGTTTGAACCTTAACCTTCTTAGACCATAACTATAGGTCTCTTGAAATAACTATCATCATCCCCCGATACTTGGTATAATCCGGGGGTTTCTTCTTTCTCTTGGGACATGCCTACATATTATTGAAACTACAACTCGACAATATACCAAGCCTTAATAATAATATGGGGCCACTGTGCAAATAACTATCCTCAATCTCGATTGAACTTTATCTTACCTTTCTAAATACCTTATTATCATAATTTTTTATATTAGATTCTTTCCAACCTTTTGAATGTTTATGAATTTCAAAAAAAAATTGATATTATTTTATATGTTGTTCTTTTCATTTAGAATATTTTCATGCAAAGGTGAATAGTGGTATGCATCTCCTGGATCATCAGTATCTAAATCCCTACATTCGCTATCAAAGAATTTTTGTGCAAGCTTAGAAATGTCATCATCTATGGCCTTATACTTTTTTGGGCTACCAGTATAGGAATTCATTGTATCTATATGCATCTATCCCTAGGGATTAGGAACAAATGTAGTGATCGCGTATAGTGAATTTTGACTGACAGAGTTCGAGTCGTGACAAATTAACTCAACTTGTTATTTGTTATTTTCTACTGTTAGATTTCCTTGTTTCACATTAATGTTCATGCCAAAAGCTTTAATGAATTGCCTACCTAACATAATAGGTGAATTAATATTGTTGGCAACTTGTAGGACATAGAAGTCTGCTAGAAACTTGTGTCTCTCCACCCCTACTAACACACTCGGGTGGACACAAGTTCCATACGCTAAGTGTACTTGCATATTAGTGCTTTGTGATGGTGATAGACCTATAGAATCATATATATTAGATGATAAGACATTACTTGACGCTCCTAGTTCAAGCATGTCTTTATTTATGAACTTTGTAGGATCATGGAACGGGTTTAATCAAAGGAATTGGGAGTTCAGTTCCTAAGAGCAGATTATAAGCTACTTTTATTGAAAACACTTTAGTTATGGAAACACAAATACTCTTTTCAATTGATCGATCAAAATATTTACATCTCAAGAATAACACACAGTCGTAGACTTGACACACGACTCTCTTTTCTAAGCTTGCACAATCTCTCTCTCTCAATGAAAATGTCTAATCGTTGAGTACTTGATAAACTATTATTTTACCAGTCAAATGTCGAAACGTATGAATGGATAAAACTAATTTCCTAAAAAATATTGGTAAATAATCAAGATTATCTAAACTCTCAACAATAAAAAGATTCTGATGTTTAATATCTATGAAGAATCATAACGGTTTCCTAAAAAGTTGTTTCTTTCCAATCATAGGAAGTGGCTACTGATTCTTTTCTTATTTGCACGCTCAGTCCCCTTGAGTGGTATTGTTCTGTTCAATTTGGACTAATGCTATGCGAATCCTTGTATTCCACTCATCGGTCCCCTTAAGCGCTTCTAGCATGATCCAAGCTCCTTAGTTCCTTTGTCTTATTCCAAGATATTCTAACTAATTTGCCTTTAGAATGATTCCAACGAAAGCTCTATTATAATATTACAATGTCTCACTCAATGTACATGTTAAATGCAAAAGTGTTTGTTATCACTAAAACCGGGAGACGAAGGATATGAATTCAATTACTAGATCCTATAACCCAACAATTTCCCCCTTTTTAATGATGACAAACAAAGAATCCTTGCATATTATTATTAAGCTATATCAAAGGGAATAAATATAAAATAGTGATAGTTCCCCCTTAGATAGTAAATAAATGCCCCATAAACATTCATTTAGCTTACTCCTAGCTTAGTTCCTCCTCAATAAAACAACCCGATATGGCTGACTAATTCCCCCCTTTGTCATCATTGAAAAAGTTCTTGATAAGTATTAAACAATAGAACAAAGAATGAGCTACCAAACATGTCTCTCTAGAGAAATGGTAAGTGATACTCAAAGAAATTATCAAGTAGAGAACTCAGAGAAAGCACAAAGCAAGAATAAAAGCAACAAAAAAAATTATAAGTATTAATTAAACAAAGACATCACACAAGAAAGAAATAATAAAAAAACTAGATGAATCTCAAGTGTTCTAATGGGATGTGGAAAGGGAACTGAGATCAAGCGGCTTTCTCCTCAGCTTATAATTTGTCCTCTTCTGTAGTATAGTCCTCTAGAGGGGGTCAAGTGACTAACATTCAAAGAATGCCCAGATTTATTTCCACCATTGTGAAGAATTTTTTAAGCTACTCATATATTTGCTACAACATCTGCAGCACCTTAATGTTCATGGTGGTCTTCTAGATAAGGACCTGCGTAAGGTCACTGGCCTGAAGAAGCTGGTCAAAATCCTCCTTCTTCCTTGTTACCTTATGGGATTGAGGAAGCTCGTCCATGCTCTAATCCTTTTGGAGTCGCCCCAGACCTGCTACTGATATGATGTTCTCGCAAGAGGTTTCCTTAACGAGGCGGTATATCCCCGGCTTGAACCTCAATGCGCTTGACTAGGTTTGGATAGGGAAAGGAGTGGATTTTGTGTTAGTGGGCGATTGGTAAGTGAAGATGAATGATCTTGGGAGTGTGAATCATCTCGTCCTCCATGTCCTACATCATCATACGTGTTGGCAATGTTAATTGTATCGCACTTCTCTTGTTGTGGTATGACTTTCTGGATGTAGTTGAGGAGCTACTCCAGGAAGTTAAGCAGACTAGTCTTGAGGTGGGAGATGTTGCGCTTTCAAAAAAGGAGCTGAAAAGTATCTCCAATTCTTGAGGGCAAGTTCTTCTTGGGCAGTGCAGAGTAGCCCTCTCCAGTAGGGAACCCAAGAACCATCGCCACGAGCTTTGCGTTGATGGTAAAGGGCTCCTCACCCTAGGGCAATAGGGCGACGGAGTAGGTCTGACCGGGAAGGGGACATGGGATTGAGGTTGGAGTAGAACTTCCCTACATCGTCAGTGTTGTCGGTTAAGGCTCCATCTCCATCTCGAGCTAGCGACTGCGCTCGAATGTCGCAAAAGTAGAGGCGACACCAATCTTCTTTGCGTCAAGGGCTTCCCAAAACACGACGCATATGATCATTGGATCAATAATTAAGTGTGTATGCAAATTCCCCGTCGCTGATGTGAGCGAGATATCTAGGGAAAGAGTGGCTTTTGAGCCAGTAGATCCGCTAGTGGGAGAGATCAGGACGATGGCTTGAGCAGAGAGACGGGGGACGGGGGGTTAAAGCACCATTGGACTTTTCGACCATAGAGGGAGGGGATTTGGAAGGGCCTTCAGCTAGTGTTCGTTTGCGTGCGAGGCATGACGGTCTTCCCTTGTGCCGATGAAAAGAGATGGCTTCGGCGATTTTTGTTCTTCATTGACTGTCGGGTCAGTGCTAGTGGACGATTTCTTGATCTTGAACTTGGTGAGATCGACCAACTCTTTTCAGGGGTTTGCCGGAATCTGAGTGCGACGAGGGAGTGCTCAGTGAAAGGGTCTTCTCTGAGATTTCTTGTGGGCTAGGCTTGATGGTAGCAAGTGGAGAATAGGGTGTTGTTCTTGTGGCGGTTATGCCAGGATCTGCTGTTTCAGTAGCCGCTGAGGTCATGGAAGTGGCTTGGGCTTGGGCTTGCACTTCTTACGTTCTTTTCATGAAAGCAAGAAATTATTCATATTTGGAGGCAGTTATAGTCTGAGAAGATTCGTTAGTTTGTGTGGAGCTCTTCATTATTAAGGAGATTGAGTGTGATAATATGTAGATTTAGTGTGGAAGGGGAGCAGACCATGAAGGCAGTAGAAAGTATTAAGGTAGGAAAAACTTCGAGTGATTTGAATTTTAGCTTGAAAATGACAAGTGAGGTAGTCGGTGAGGAGGAATGGGAATAATATTCAAGATTCTTTAACAGTCTGAAAATACAACAGTGACATGGAAATTTCATGGAGAAGATCTCTTCGGAACTTTGTGAAAACAAACCACTCTATTTGGGAACCAGGAAGATTAGCTCTGTAAGACAGCGCATTAATTGCGTTCACAACTAGCCGTTAGTTTGGTCGGTTCCTATGGCAGATGGTCGGTTGCCAGAAAATAGACGGTCGGTTCCTATTGAATATAACCATACTTTCTCGAAGCGATATAGGTATATAGCTTAAACTCATTTCCCAACCACAACGATAGTAACAAGGAGACATATGCATACATTAAAATAATAGAAGGAAAAAGCAACTCAAGCAACACGTTGATATGCATATGCAATTTAATTCAGAGAAGGATATTTGTCATCTAAGTGAATACTCCCAGGTGTGGCCTAATGGTCATAGGGAATGAAACACAAATATCAAGCTGAGGACTAGCTTATAAGCACGAGTCGTGTTTGAAGGGCTCCTTAATATGGTTAAGAAGCGATCATCGAGCTTATTTTTCATGGCTTTAAAGAGAGAGCATGCAAACGTACAAAGATCATCAATCAATAGTGTAGATAATTAGAGTAATTAACAAGGGCCTTTCTAAAAGCATCACAAAGAGCTTGCGAAATATGAATACCTTTAATGGTATAGGCATTATAGGTAAGAAACTATGTCTTAATTTTCCAAGCTTAAAAGTAGCAGATAATTCATAGTCAATAGAAAGGGAACTTACAAGGAAGTGGTTGCTTAATTGAACATAATCATTCCCAAGAGAAGTGATGTAGGGAAATCCCTACAAGGCTCGGATCTAGAGTTCAAACCTTTTCAAACATCAAGAACAAGTGTTCTAGATGTTATCCTAGCTTGGAAACAAGCTTGGATGCGAAATAGAGATAGAAGTGAGATGAAAGCAAATGGGATAAGTTCTTGAGTGATCCTTATTCACTCTTGCAAGCACCTTGGACTTAACCTCAACACAATACAATCCAACAAGAAACAAACAAGCTATAACACAACACAACTAGGGGATATACCACCTAGAGCACCATGAGTTTCCCTAATCAAGTTCATACAATAACAATCACACAAACAAGATATAATTGGGCAAGAGATACTGGTTGTTTTTAGTTGCTCAACCAACAAACCAAGGTGGCCTTCAAATGATAGAAAGGAGTCTATGCTCAACTTACAACTTGTGTGTTTTTAATCAATTCAAAGGCCCGGATAAATGAGCTATCTCTTGGCTTTTATACCAAGTGAGAGCTGGCCCTTTGAACCTCATAAAGTTCACTTACTTAAGACCAAAATACCCTAAGAAATGTTTCATAACAAACATAAGGAAGCTTGTGCAAAATGCACTTGAAAGTGACATAGCCGGCTAGAGGGTCTATCCGGGTATGTCCTAAAGTTAGCTCTTTGTAGCTTGACTTGGTCCAGAAATGACCAAGTGTTCTTCATGTAATTTGTGGAGGAGAGATACCTCTTTGAAATATCAAAAGAGTAGAGGCAATGGGCTTCATCTCCTGGTCCATATTGAGAGCTAAAGTGGCATGTATAACTTGATCTATGATCCTCTTAGCCATGGCTCTTGTGATTGCTCTTTGAGGAGTTGATGATAGGGATGCTCCTGCATCATTCCCTCCTTCTTTTGAAGGGCCTGACCTCAGGCCATCTTCAGTATTGATGATTGGAGCCTCGTCTTGTTCTTCTCCTTCACTAGCTTCTTCATCAACATTCTTGAAAAGAGTAAGGTCTCCAATGTTGAAAGTGGGATTTACTCCATACTCTTCTGGGAGGTCAATGACATAAGCATTGTCACCAACCACTCTTAGCACTTGGAATGGTCCATCCCCCCTAGGTGAGAGCTTGGAAGTCCTTAAGTTGGGAAATCTGTCCTTCCTTAGGTGCACCCATACTAGATCTCCTTCTTTGAGTATGACCTTCCTCCTATGCTTGTTCTTTGCCTCAGCTACACTGGTGGCTAAGCTCTCCAGCCTCTCTCTGGTCCTTTCATGTAGCTCCTTGATGAGTTTAACCTGGTTCCCTGCACTATAGTCACACTTCTCTCTGCTAGGCAAAGGAATAAGATCAAAGGGGGTTAGGGGATTAGTACCATACACACACATAAAAGGACTTACCTTGGTGCTTGAGTGTGTGGCCCTATTGTAGGCAAACTCAACATGTGGCAGAATGTCTTCCCATGCTTTAAGGTTAGTCTTAATCAAGGCTCTAAGCATGGTCCCTAAAGTCCTATTAGTAACTTCAGTTTGTCCATCAGTTTGGGGGTGATTAGATGTAGAAAATAAGAGCTTGGTTCCTATCTTTCCCCATAATGTTCTCCAAAAATGACTAAGGAACTTAGGATCCCTATCACTAACTATGGTCCTAGGTAGGCCATGTAGTCTAACAACCTCACTAAAGAATAAGTTGGCTACACTAGTTGCATCTTCAGTTTTATGACAAGGTATAAAGTGAGCCATCTTACTAAACCTATCCACCACCACAAAAATAGAATCTCTGCCCTTCCTAGTCCTAGGTAACCCTACAATGAAGTCCATACTAATGTCTAACCATGGGGCACTAGGGATAGGTAGTGGTGAATACAAACCTTGAGGTTTCACTTTGGATTTGGCCTTAAGGCACTCAATGCATCTTTTAAGCATATGTTCTATGTCCTTGAGCATGTTAGGCCAAAAGAAATGGGAACTCAGTATAGCATGGGTCTTGTCCCTACGAAAATGTCCCATTAAACCTCATTTGTGAGATTCCTCCACAAGAAGAAGTCTAAGAGAACACTTAGGTATGCACACCCTATCAACCTTGAATAGAAATCCTTCAAACAAGTAAAACTTCCCCAAGGGTCCCTTTTCAAGGCAATGAACATATATATCACAAAAGTCAGAATCATTGCTATAAAGCTCTTTGATGTAGGTGAATCCTAACACCTTTGAATCAAGGGTGGTTAGCAAGGTATGCCTCCTAGAGAGTGCATCTGCTACTACATTGTCTTTCCCTTTCTTATACTTGATAATATAAGGGAAAGTCTCAATGAACTCCATCCACCTACCATGTCTCCTATCAAGCTTGTCTTGGCTTCTAAATGCTTTAGTGACTCATGGTCAGTATGCAAGACAAACTCATTAGGCCACAAGTAGTGTTTCCAAGTTTTCAACACCCTAAACTAAGCATACAACTCTTTATCATATGTAGAGTAATTTAGAGTTGCACCTTTGAGTTTTTCACTAAAGAAGGCAATAGGTTTACCTCCTTGCATTAGCACACCTCCAATGCCCACTCCAGAAGCATCACATTCCACTTCAAAAGGCCTTGTGAAATCTGGAAGCACTAGTAGGGGTGCCTTGGTTAGCCTTGCCTTAAGCTCCTGGAATGCCTCTTCTTGGCTGGTTCCCCATTGGAAAACAATGTTCTTCTTTGTGAGCTCAGTAAGGGGTGAAGCAATGGTGCTAAAGTCCTTGACAAATCTTCTATAGAAGCTAGCAAGCCCTTGGAAACTTATCACTTGTGTTGCACTAGTTGGAGTTGGCCATTCTTGTATTGCCTTAATCTTCTCTTTGTCAACTTCCAAACCCTTGGAACTCACTACAAAACCTAAGAATGAAACAGAATCTGAGTAGAAATCACATTTCTTAAGGTTAGCATACAAAGAAACTTGCTTAAGTTTGGATAGTACTTCCCTTAAATGAATGGCATGCTCATGGAGTGACTTTGAGTAGATAAGAATGTCATCAAAGTAAACCACCACAAACTGCCCAATGAAGCTTCTTAGGACATGATTCATCAACCTCATGAAGGTTGAAGGAGCATTGGTAAGACCAAATGGCATGACAAGCCACTCATACAACCCAAACTTAGTTTTGAAGGCAGTTTTCCATTCATCACCTTCCCTCATTCTGATTTGATGGTACCCACTCTTGAGATCAATTTTTTAGAAGCAAGATGCTCCATGGAGCTCATCTAACATGTCATCTAACCTTGGAATTGGATGCCTATACTTGATGGTGATGTTGTTGATGGCTCTACAATCCACACACATCCTTAGTGTACCTTCCTTCTTAGGCACCAACAAAACTGGCACAGCACAAGGGGACATGCTTTCCCTTATGTACCCTTTCTCTAACAACTCTTGGACTTGCGTTTCCACCTCCTTACTTTCCATAGGATTCATTTTGTAGGCTGGCCTATTAGGAAGTACATGCCCTGGAATGAAATCAATTTGATGTTCAATACCTCTTAGTGGTGGAAGTCCATTGGGTAGCTCTTGTGGAAACACCTCATGGAACTCATCTAGCACTTCTTGGATAGCCTTAGGCAATGTGTGGTTGGGTGCTTCTGATGTCAAAGTGTGAGGCTTGACCAAGCTCATTAGCATAGCATCCTTAGGTAGGAATTCATCCCTTGGGACTTCCTCGAACACTAGCATGGAGTATTGTCCTTGGAACTTGGAGATGTGCAAAACCAGGGGCTTGTCCTTGGTCTTAGGCCTCTCTTGTGCTACCATCTTGCCCCTTTCCTTGGCTCTCTTAGCCTCAGCTGCGTCCACAATCTGAAGGGGTGTCATAGGTTTCAAGGTAATCAACTTACCATTAACCATGAAGGAGTACTTGTTAGAAAAGCCATCATGTGTAACCCTATTGTCAAATTGCCATGGTCTCCCTAAGAGTAAATGGCAAGCCTGCATGGGTAAGACATCACAAAGAATAGTGTCCACATATGAGCCTAGCTTAAAGGTCACATTACATTGCTTGTGAACCTTGAGTTCTCCACAATCATTCATCCAATTTAGTTTGTAAGGTCTAGGATGCAATATGGATGGCAAGTCTAACTTTTCTATCAATTCACTACTAGCTATATTGCAACAACTACCTCCATCAATAATCACATCACAAACCTTGTCTTTTATCATGCATCTACTATGGAAAATGTTCTCCCTTTGGTTATCTTCAACCAATTCAGTTTGGACACTTAGAACTCTTCTACAAACTAGCACTTCACCATGTTCATAACCTATCTCCTCTGATCCTTCCCCTAAGTCCACATCTAGGTCATTACTAGGTTCATTATCGTCATGCTCACTTTCTGATTCATATTGTCCCATAGCATTAATAAACATAACTCTCTTGTTAGGACAATCTCTCATGAAATGGCCTTTACCCTTGCATTTGAAGCACTCTAAACTACTAGATCTAGGGTAAGGAGTATTAGACACATTGGGAGGTTTAGAAGTACTCCCTGAATTGCCCATGGCTTGGCCTTGGGGCTTAGGTGGATCCCTTTGTGGATAGGTTCCCTTGGGTGCTTGAGTAGGGGTGGTGCTTGGCTTGTTAGCCCATGGGGTGCTTGATCCCATTGGCCTAGAAGTGGGCCTTGTTGTTTGCACCATCCTAGCCTTCATCTTCCTTTCAACCTTGATAGCATTATGAAATAATTGTTCACTAGTTTCATAAGGATACATGTCTACCTCATTGGAGATGGAAGGGTTCAACACCCTTAGAAACCTTGCATTGGTGGCCATTGGGTCTTCTCTGATGTTGGCCTTGATCATGGCCATATGCATTGCATTATATACCTCCTCCACACTCTGACTTCCTTGCCTCAAGGTCTCTAACTTGTGCCTTAGCTCCCTTGCATGGTGCTCAGGTACAAATCTTCCTCTCATGACCCTCTTCATTTCATCCCAATTCTGGATGGGAGGCTCTTGTCTTTCTCTTCTCTCCTGGACCAAGTTGTCCCACCACAACATAGCATAATCTTGGAATTCAAGGATAGCAAGTTGTACCTTCTTTTCTTCATTGAAGTTGTGGCATGACCAGATTTGGTCCATCTTTCTTTCCCATGCCATGTAGGTGTCAGGATCACACTTGCCCTCAAATGGTGGGATCTTCACCTTTATCTTGCCAATGCCATCCTCTTCTCTTGGCCTAGGCACTTGCTCAAACCCTTGATCATGTCTTGGTTGCCTTGGAGCTGCGTCTAGATGGTGTACTGGGGCATGTCTAGGAGCTTGCTCAAAAGGTTGCTCATGTCTAAATTCCCTAGGAACATACCCATAAGGGTGCTCATTCCTTTGGAACCTTACCCTCCTTCCTCTGTTTCCTCTTCCTCCAAATCTCATGTTCCTATCACCCTAAAACTCATCAACAAAATCATCACTATATCTATTCACATTAGGAGAATCAAAGTTAGGAAACTCCCTTGAGTATTGCATAGGTGATGGTCTTGCCAAGGGTGAGACATGTTCTCTAGTTGGTATCCTAATAGGCTCAGGTCTGTTTATGGGTGAGATGGAGCCTATCCTCACATCTCGTCTAGGAATAGGAGCATGGGAGTGTGCATGAGAGGGTTCCCCAGGTTCATACTGGTTCCTTAAGATCCTAGGGGAACTCCTTGGTGATTTCTGTTTTGACTCCAATGTTGCCATTCTACTAGAAAGCTCTTGGTGATTTCTAGCTATGGTCTCATTAAGGGTCCTTATGAGTGAGGCTAGGTCTGGTTGAGGGTTGGTGATACTTTGTTCTGAGTTGATCAAAGGGTTCACCTCCTCTTTTTGAGAATGATGGGGTGAGATAGACATTGTCACACAAACAACAAGCAAAGATGTTAAGTTAGAGTAATAACTTGTGTTTGATTTGTGTCTTCCCTCACACTCAAAGATAATCTCACAATCTCTTCTCAATACAGTACCTTATAAGTGTGAAATGATTTGAGTGAAGCTAGATTAAGTACACTTAAGGATGCCAAATAAACAATAGTTATAGCATGCAGTTTAGGTACTTAGGCAAACAGAATGTTTAAGTGTGTTTAGCTCAAGAGGGGCGAAAGACTATTACCTTAGTCTGAGGTGAACAAGAAGCCCTTGGAGTCCCTTTGTAATTGCCTTCAAAAGTTCCTTGGAAAAGGCTGAGGATTGTGTTTAGGAAAAGAAGTTAAGTGAACCACCTTAGGTGTACTACTTCGCTTAAGGCTAAAAGGTGGGGTATGGCTTAAGTTGTGAAGGCCACTTGGCAATCCCTTCTCACCGTCTTCACTTAGTATTGTGACCACTTGGTCACGTTCCAAATGTTGCACTTGGAGTACACAACAAAAGGTACAAGGTGTAATTAAGAATAGGCAAGCTAGCACGTTACCCGGGTACAAAAGTGTGTTGCAAGCAACTTTGGGTGTGTGTTTCAAGAGGTCAATGAGCTGCAATGGATGTGACTTTTCTTGATCCTTGTAGTGGAGGTTTTTCTAGGTAGAAGGCTCAGGTCACATCCAAAAAGGCACGACCCAATGAGGCTGCAATGTCTTGTGAATAGGCTAGGTCAACACTTTTGAAAAGGAGAAATGACACTTTACCGCTTTGGGAAAGGTTTTTGGCTTTAGTGTTTGGACAATCTACTCGTACCCTTGGTCTGATTTTTGTTGCCCTCAACAGATCAAATGTTGTTCTTCATGGGGCTCATAAGTGTTCTTCGTTTGGTTGTGTTTGGATTGAGGGGTGAAGCTTCAAAGTTGGGTTCTTTACCACTTTTGTGCGTGAAATCAAGCACCCGGTTTACTACTTCTGGAACGATTTTCTTTGCCTTGGTCAGAACGATCTACTCGGTGGAATTGGATGATTTTTGTTGCTGTAGAAAGATCAAGACCTGTACTTTACACTTTGTTCATATTTTTCTTGAAGATGGTTGTGTTTGGTAGGGCTAAAAAGGCTTGGCTTCCGGTATCTTGCTCGGCGCTGGTTCCCGGAACAAGGCACCGGCCCGGGTGAATGGTTGGTTTTTCCTTGGAACTTCCGAAGCGTAACTTAGGGAATTCCTTAGGCAACTTCCTCACCTTCAACCTTGGTTTTAGTCCTGCAAAAACTTCAAGCAATCATCTTGGTTAGACCAAAGAAACAAGGTAAAGAAAAGGCTAGCTTTTGTAGGTTTTCAACAATGTTTTTGTCAAGTGTTCTTGCAAGAACTTTGCAAGGCACTTGGTTTTGGGTTTTCTAAGGTGAACAAAGGATGAACTCACTGAGCTCTGATACCACTTGATGTAGGGAAATCCCTACAAGGCTCGGATCTAGAGTTCAAACCTTTCAAACATCAAGAACAAGTGTTCTAGATGTTATCCTAGCTTGGAAACAAGCTTGGATGCAAAATAGAGATAGAAGTGAGATGAAAGCAAATGGGATAAGTTCTTGAGTGATCCTTATTCACTCTTGCAAGCACCTTGGACTTAACCTCAACACAATGCAAGCCAACAAGAAACAAACAAGCTATAACACAACACAACTAGGGGATATACCACCTAGAGCACCATGAGTTTCCCTAATCAAGTTCATACAATAACAATCACACAAACAAGATATAATTGGGCAAGAGATACTGGTTGTTTTTAGTTGCTCAACCAACAAACCAAGGTGGCCTTCAAATGATAGAAAGGAGTCTATGCTCAACTTACAACTTGTGTGTTTTTAATCAATTCAAAGGCCCGGATAAATGAGCTATCTCTTGGCTTTTGTACCAAGTGAGAGCCGGCCCTTTGAACCTCATAAAGTTCACTTACTTAAGACCAAAATACCCAAAGAAATGTTTCATAACAAACATAAGGAAGCTTGTGCAAAATGCACTTGAAAGTGACATAGCCGGCTAGAGGGTCTATCCGGGTATGTCCTAAAGTTAGCTCTTTGTAGCTTGACTTGGTCCAGAAATGACCAAGTGTTCTTCATGTAATTTGTGGAGGAGAGATACCTCTTTGAAATATCAAAAGAGTAGAGGCAATGGGCTTCATCTCCTGGTCCATATTGAGAGCTAAAGTGGCATGTATAACTTGATCTTTGATCCTCTTAGCCATGGCTCTTGTGATTGCTCTTTGAGGAGTTGATGATAGGGATGCTCCTGCATCAAGAAGCCTTAGGTTGATGAATGGTTCCTTGTTCAGGAGCTTGGTGAAAATATAAGCAATTTGATCCTCAATCCGGCAATGAGTGAGCTTAATGTTCCTCTTCTCCACATGATCATAGAGAAAGTGATGACGAATGTCAATGTGCTTGTCGGCAAGTGATAAACATGGTTTTTAGAAATTTTGATTGCGCTGATATTGTCACATCTTTTCTCAAAGGATACCATTTAGATTCCTAAATACGAGAGCTACTACTTAAGCCATAATAGTTGAGTGCAACACAATGCAGCGACAATATATTC
The DNA here is from genome assembly GCF_046119375.1 of Phyllobates terribilis. Lineage (NCBI taxonomy): Eukaryota > Metazoa > Chordata > Amphibia > Anura > Dendrobatidae > Phyllobates > Phyllobates terribilis. The sequence continues at coordinate 45,293 of NW_027367392.1, read as the reverse complement.
AACTTCAATGGTTGAAAGGGCGATTGAGTGTTGCTTTTTCGACCCTAAAGATCCGAGGTACGTGCCTAAGAACTAAGTAATTCTAGAGGTGATCTTTCTATCAACCAAATAACCTGCATAATCAACATTGGTATATACAGCAAGAGTAAAATCACAATTTCTAGGATATCATAGACAAAGGATGTCAGTTTCCTTCAAGTAGCGAAAGACTCGCTTGATGTTGGCAACATGTGACTCTTTTGGATCGGATTGAAATCTGGCACAAAGGCTTACATAAAAGACAATATTTGGTCTAGAGGTAGTCAAATACATAAAGGAATCCACCATGCCTATATAGGTAGTCTCATTGGTCATAGGGCCACTTAGATCAGCATCAAGCTTAGTCGTTGTTGAGACGGGAGTGTTTAGAGGCTCACATGTGTCCATACCATACTTGTTCAGGATCTCCCATAGCTATTTATGTTGATGAATTTGTATGCCTTCATTCTCTTTTACAGCTTGCAAGCCTAGAAAGAAGTTCAGTTCTCCTATTATTCTCATGTTGAGCTTGCTACTCATAACGGTCTTGAATTTTTCCACCAGCGACATGTTAGTGGAACAAAAAATGATGTCATCCACATATACATGAAGAACTAGGATGTCACTGCCAAGTTCCTGAGTGAAGAGAGTCTTGTCTATTGTCCCCCTTCAACAGTTTTTGGCTAGTTGGTACTCGGAGAGACAATCATACCAAGCTCTGGGAGCTTGCTTTAGGCCATACAGAGCTTTATCAAGGAAATAAACATGATCCGGGTGTTGAGAATCTTCAAATTTAGAGGGTTGTATAACATATACCTCCTCATTTAGGTTGCCATTGAGACATATAGTCTTGATGGCCATTTGAAATAGCTTGAATCTTTTATGAGAAGCAAAAGAAATGGCTAATGGATGGACTCAAAATGAGCAACTAGAGCATAGATCTCATCATAATCAATAACTTCTTGCTGGTTGTAACCTTGATGGACTAATCTTGCTTTGTTATTTACTATTGCAACTAAATCATCTAGCTTGAATTTGAATACCCAGTGAGTGCCGATAATGGTTCGATCAGAAGGCATTAAAAGCACACAGATTGGTCACAAAGGAGCGGGTTCAAACACCAGATTCAATGGGGGTGAGAATATTTTTAGGAGGATGAGCGCCTCTTTGTTGAAACGCACGAGCTGGAGGAGCAGTTTCAAGCAAATGGATTTTTGTAACAGAATTGGTAGTCCCTTCTTCTTCATCAGTATCGCTATCAGTGTTAGTGGACAAATGAACTGAGGAAGTGAAAGCAGGAACTAGAGGGTTTATACTAGAGGGGCTTGGTTCCCTTTCAATTTCTTGAGCAGCTATTTCAGGAAAGTGATCTTTAGAGAGGGCGTTTGAGGATGATGGCGACTTTCCATCAAACACCACATGTATAGTTTCTTTAAAAGTTCTTGTTCTCTTATTGAACACCTTATATGCGTTACTCAAGGGAACATTGCCAAGTAATATTTCCTTCTCACTTCTTGTATCAAATTTTCCAAGCTTTTCTTTCCCATTGTTATGAAAAAAGCACATGCAGCCAAAAACTCTGAGATGTGATTTGCTTGGAGGTTGACATATAATAAATAATAAGGGGGTCCTTTCTAGGATCGGTCTAAGAAGAGTCTTGTTGATGATGTAGCAAGAGGTATTAACTGTTTCATCCCAAAGGTAGACGACAAGTCGCTTGAGATAACAATAGTTCTGGCCATTTCCACTAAAGTTCGATTCTTTGTTTCTATAACACCATTATATTGAAAGGTTCTAGGTGCTAAGAATTTATGACTTGTACCACATTCTTTGTAGTATCTTAGCATGTCTCCATTTTTTAACTCAGTTCCATGGTCAGATCATATAGCTCGATCAGATACAGATAGAGAGATTTTAAGAAGTGGAACTAGCTTAGACAAGCGAGAGAAGACCCGATCTTTTGAGCGCATAAAAAAGGTCCATGCAAAACATGAGAAGTCATCAACAATCAAAAACATGTAGCGAGCTCCACCAAGGCTTTGAATTCACATCGTCCCACAGAAACCCATATGAAGTACCTCTAGGGGCTTGTTAGAAGTGGCATCAATTTAATCTTTGAAGGAGATTCGTACTTGTTTCCCTTGTAGACAATCAACACAATGTGATATATTCGGGGTTGATAGGAGGAAGTCCGTGAACCAATTCCTTTGAGCTAAGCTTGTGAAGTAGATGTAGACTTGCATGTCCAAGGGCTGATGCCATAGAAAGGAGTGATTTAAATGGAAATAAGGCACATACGGTCGTTGGGGATATAGCTTAAGTAAAAAAGGTAGGTGTTTTTTACTCCCTTCCCTTTCATAATGATCTTGTTGGCTTAGTTCATAACAAAGCATCTATTGGTAGTGAAAGTGACTTCATTAGGTCCTTTATCACAAAGCTACGTGGCGCTTAGCAAATTGAAGCACAAGCTATCTACCAAATTAACAATTGGAACATTGATTTTATCATTCAGCTGGACGTTTCCATATCTCATGATTCCTCCAGTCTTCTTATTGCTGAAGCAGATATTGCCACCTTTAGTAGCTTGAAATAAGAGAAGATTATATTTGTAGCCAGTCATATGGCAGGAGTAGCTGCTATCAATATACCATTTGTCCTTGTTGCTCGCTTCACCCTGCAATAGAAAGATTAAACTTTTGTAATCCATCGAAGCTCATCTTTTCAGGTTTTATTAGTGTTTGGTCTTTCTTGACGTTTGGAATGAGAGGCACATTGAAAAGCACGTGCAGAGGGATCAAGCTCATGATAAGAAGCGTTTTTCAAGTCATTTACTACATGTTGATTGTTGTTGAAAGACTTATAAGGCATACTATCATAGACTTGTTTCTTTCTACAATCATGTATCGTATGTCCATTGTTTCCACAATATCTACACCAAGAGTTATATTGAACATAGCTATATTTCCCCTTTCCATGACAAAAGGGCCTACTTTTATCACATTTAGAGTTGATGTTCTTAACAGATTTACCTTGGGCCTTATTAACATACATGATGTCAGACTTTTCCCCTCTAAACCAATTTTTAATCCCTTTTGAAGGTTCTTCTAAGACCTAAATCTTTTGTTCTAAGTATTCATTTTTGTTGCTACATGTATGAAGGGCCATATTTATGCACTAGTACAAAATGATTAATAGACAACACCTATTATAAGATAGTTTATTGAATAATCGTTGTCTTTGGAGTAAAAAGTTTTAGACAAGACAACAGTTATTTAAACATCAATTTTCTGTATAAGCTTGTTATAACATAGAAAATAGTTTTTTAAAAATACTATTGCAAATTCCCGCCCCGCTCTGTTCTATACTGAGGTTTGATTTTCTGCTTCATTATATCTACAATTCAATTATTCTGCGTGAGATTTCCACTTTTCTTTGTCTCAACATATTGACAACAATAATGGTTGTTTTGTCTCTGCAAAGCTACTGAAGCTACTGCTCATGTTTCATAAACTAGATACAGAGTGGTCATACTTTGTAAGTTCTTCTACATCTCATATATATGTGTTGAAACTGACTTTAGTGCATTTGAATACCAAATTGCATAAAACATGTCAAATCATAGCCCGGGACTTAGATTAAGTTTCTTGAATTTTTTTTTGGGTTTTAAAGTAATTCGATTAATATATGTCCTCAAAAATGAGGAAGCAGATTAGGGAAACATGTATACAAAAGGGTCAAGGAGATAGAGGGGACATACATGGACAGATACGCAGGCCTTCCATACTGTGTCGGATCATAAAGAATCTAGAGGTATCCAAGTGACAAGTAACCATGGCGGGGGAACAACTATGCGAGCAGAGTGCCCCGGGCCTCATCAAAACCTCCATGTGGTAAAACCCCAAAGGGTGAAAAACCCAACACAGAGGAAAGAGTACCCCTGAACCCCCTAGAGAGCCCTAACCGACGAGAATGGAAATCTATCATGGAGCAGTTAGTACACATGTATCAAAACCAAGGAGTGACAACCTCCGCAGGCATGGGGTTTCCATCGAAGATGAGGGCGTTCCTGGCGTGCCAAATCATGTAGACGGTAGCAGCAAGGGCATACACCTGGGCCCTGGAGGAGCAAACATCCACAAGGGCATTGCGGCTCACCCAGCGGGATCTCTTGAGAGTGGTCAACGTGCTCGGAGGTGAAGCTTGTCGCAAACGACCCGCCAAACTGTGGAGTAGAATGCGCACTCGAAGAACAGATGTTCGTGTGTCTCGTAAGAAGACCCGCACGTTTACTAATAATTGGTATCCTGGAATCATAGCCAGGAACTTGAAAATTAAGTTCACTGAAAAATTAAGTTCATTGAAATTTTCTTCCGGAACAGATGTTATGCTTATGGAAGAAACTACAAAATGAAGTAAAACCCATATGCTGCAATTGGTGATGATAGAGATATAGTCTTTGATCAAGGGTTGTAACTTTCCTTAATGTTTTCCTAGATGCCTATTTCTTGAGCTTAGTATACAGAGTAACAAAGAGCGGTAGGTTATACATGTATATGCTTAATAGATGATCGCAGAGGGTATGTATGATGACCTAAAATAATACATGCTTACCGTATTTAATAGACAAGAAGTTGTTTCTTTCTTTTAATCACATTGTTGATCTATCTACAAGTTTAAGATATATGATATGCAATTACTTTCGCCTTTGTTTTTCTTTGCTAGCAGGATTTGTTACATATTTGCATTGTGGTATACTATCCAGAGAATTGAGGTAAGAATGTATTTTTGAATTTGGTTATGTGTGTATGATTAGATGATTTCGAAGATCTAAGATGTCGAATCTGTTTGTCTAAGTTGCAAGGGTTCTTACTTGTACCTAAATCTTGATTCTTCATAGCTTTTAGATCATTCTGCTTTCTCTAGTTTCCAACATTGCTTGTTGATTAAATTGTGAACAGTTTTTTGAAATTTCTAGATAGCTGCAAATTAAGTTCATTAAATTTTCTGTTAGAAAATTCAAAATATTTTAGTGAACTTAATTCAGTATATTTCGAGATAGCTGCAAATTAGAAAATTCAGTATATTTCTAGATAGATGCCAATTAGAAAATGCAATATATTTTCTCTCCTCTCGTGTTAGACTGATTTTTGAGTTTGCAGAAATTCAGTATATTTTCACGATTCTTACTTAGTCCTATTTTCAGGTTTATTAAAATATGTATATTGGTCATACACATTAATATATATATTTTAAGATTCATTATATATTTAGGTTTGCAGAAAGCTAATTTTCATGTTTTTTCAGTTTGTAGAAAACTAATTTTTCTTACTTAGTCATAATTTCAGGTTTCTTAAAATTTAGTATATTTTTAGATTAGGAAGAACAAAAATATGTTTATTGGTCATACAGATCAATATACTGAAGGGATATTGTTTTAGTTTAGTTCAGTTTAAAAAGATGTATATTCGTCATACTGAATATTATTTCAATTGAGCTCAGTTCAGTTCAGAACAAAAATATGCAATGGTATATTGTTTTAGTTCAAAACAAAAATATTTATATTGATCATACAGAATATTATTTAAGTTAAGCTTATTTATGTTTACAAACAAAAGGGATACTGTTTCAGTTCATTTCAGTTTAAAAATATCAATGGCAAATTGTTTCAGTTCAGTTCAGTTTAAAAACAGAATGGGTATGATTATGGATTAGAGCTTTTACTTTTAATACTAGTGTATTATCGATAGTTTGTTGTCATGACATTGAAATCGAATTTATGTATCGAGTACTTATGACATCACTTTTTTCTCATAACCCAGGTTCAGATTAACAACTTACAACAAGAGCCTTGTTCGTTGTAGCTTTCCAATCCAATTCATCTTCTATATATCGGCATTACTCAGGATTATAAGTGTTTGTAAGTTTGAATTGATATAGTTTTTTCTTATTTATATACATTTTCACATGGGTTTCACTAGATAGTTTGTTATTAAGTATCACTTACTATCACGATATTTCTATGATTATTTTAGTTAATATTTTCAATTTTTTTCACATATAGAAAAGAGTTTACTAGACAAATAGCAACATACTAACTAGAGAAATAGAGGTTTGTTTCTACTATAAAATGGATCGTATTCGGATGCGTGCAAGTTGTACTTTACAAGAGTTTGAAGATCGGGTGCAAGAGTTTATAAAGTATTTTGTCAAACATTCTAAAAACCCGAGAGAAATACCTTGCCCATGTTTACGTTGTTATCACGTGGAAAGAGTAAATCAAAATGATTTAAGAGATCACTTGATAATGAATGGAATAGATAAATCTTACACACAATGGATTTGGCATGGTGAGAATGATGACTTGTTTAATACTTCAAATCAATGTGATTATGAAGATTATGTGAATAAGACTACTAAAGGTGATCGGCTAGAAGACATGGCAGATGTTAATAAAGATCCTTTGTAGGTAAGACTGAATTGTTTGATGAACTATTGAGTGATGTTGAAACACCTCTATATGAAAGTTGTACCGGTTTCACAAGGTTATCTTTTGTCTTGAAGTTGTATAATCTGAAAGCTGCTCATGGATGGAGTAACAAGAGTTTTACTACGTTCTTGAACTTTTAAAGGATATGCTTCCAAAGGACAATGTACTTCCTGATTGTAGCAAGAAAGATGTTGCGCACAATGATTATGGATTATGAGAGAATACATGCATGTCAAAATGATTGTGTTTTGTATCGGAATGAATATGAGAATCATCAGAAATGTCCAAATAGTGATTGTGCTGAACCGCGATTCAAAAGAGAAGGAGTTCCATCCAGCGTTGTATGGTATTTCCCGATACTGCCCAAATAAACGTTTGTTTATCAATGTTGAAGATGAAAAAAACTTTAGATGGCAATCAGATAAAAAGATTTATGGTCGGAAAGTAAGGCATCAGGTTGATTCTCCTCAATGGGAAATGATTGACAATTTATATCCGAATTTTGGGTCTGAAGCTAGAAACATGGGTCTTGCTCTTTCCACTAATGGAATGAACCCATATGGCAATCTTAGTAGCATTCACATTACATGGATGTTGTTCTAATGATATATAATCCTTCACCGTTTTTATGTATGAAGAGAAAATACATGATGTTGTCTATATTAATTTCAGGCCCAAGACAACCAGGAAATGATATAGATGTTTATTTGGCTCCTCTTATAGATGATCTGAAGTTGTTATGGAACTGTGGAGTTCATGTTTTTGATGCCAATTGTCAACAAACTTTTACAATTCGAGCAATGATATTTTACACAATAAATGATTTTCCAGCCTATGGTAATTTGTCTGATTGTAGTACTAAGGAAAGCATTCATGTCCTATTTGTGGGGAAGATACATCCTATTACTGGTTGAAATGCTATAATTAGATAGTTTACCTTAGACATTACCGATTTCTAGACTTATCTCACCGTTTTCGCAATCTTAAGAAAGCCTTCAATGGGAAGACAGAAAAGAGACCACCCCAATACCATTAAGTGGCGAAGAAGTATTTGAAAAGGTGAAAGATTTGAATTCTAGATTTGGGAAAAAGAGTACACCCCTAAACTCAGCTAATATTTGGAAGAAGTCAATATTTTTTTATCTTCCATATTGAAAAGACTTATATGTGAGATATTGTCTTGATCTTATGCACATAGAAAAGAACGTGTTTGATGTCTTGTTGGTACATTACTGAATTTCGAAGGAAAAACAAAAGACGGTCTCAAGGATAGAGAATACATGGTTGATATTAAGATGAGGTCAGAATTAGCACCACAAAAGATTGGAGGCAACTCTTATTTTCCACCTGCTTGTTATACATTTTCTAGAAAGGAGAAAAAAGGATTTTTTCCAGTTTTTCATGATATAAAGGTCCCATCTATATATTCTTCGAATATAAGTAATCTAGTGTCAGCCGATGGTCTGAAGTAGGTTAGTTTGAAAACGCACGATTAGCATGTTATAATGCATGATTTGTTGCCTATAGCTTTGTGTGTCGTTCTTCTAAAACATGTTCGGTATTCCATCATCAAACTATGTTTCTTTTTCAAGAAAATTTGTGCCAAAATCATTGATTCTAATGAATTGAGTTCGCTGCAGAATGAGATTGTCATTGTGTTGTGTGAGTTAGAGATGTATTTTCCTCCCTCCTTTTTTGATATAATGGTTCATTTGACTATTCATTTGGTTAGAGAGATCAGGCTATGTGGTCCCGCACAATATAGATGGATGTATCAAGTTGAAAGAAATTAGAAAGGGTATGTCAACAATGGATATCGACCTGAAGGTTGCATCGTTTAGAGATACATTGTTGAAGAAGTGGTTGAGTTTGGCAATGATTTCTTATCAGGGGTTCAGAGTATTGGCATTCCGAGATCCATACATGACAAAAAAAATGATGAGAATGATACGAATAGGGGGAAAATTATAAGTATATCTGTTTATATGAGGCTTAAGGCTCATTTGCATGTACTTTATAACCATGATGAAGTACAAAAATACATAGAGGAGCACTTGGCACTTGTGAGAAGTCAAAGTCAACCTCGCAGAACTGATAAATGGGTGAGGGATGAGCGTAATCAATCATTTACTAGTTGGCTGTAGAAACGCGTTCTTAATCAAATGGAACAATCACCCGGGACTACATCTGAAACTCTGAAGTGGTTTTCTCAAGGGCCAAGTTCAGAAGTTAGAACTTCCACAATATGTGTACTCAATTGGTATACCTTCTACACAAAGGAACAAGATGATAAGAGTACATCACAGAATAGTGTTGTGACTTCGGTAGCTGAAGCGATGCACATAGATAGTGGAAAGGACAGAAAACCTATATATGCAAATATGGCATATTTCAGTGTGATCGAACATATATGGGAGTTAGATTATCTGTTGTTTAAAACATGTGTTTTTGACTACAAATGGGTTGACAATAACGGTAGAGTAAAAGTTGATGGATTAGGCTTTACATTAGTTGATCTTAATAAGATTAGCCATAAGGAGAACCCATTTATATTAGCAACACAAGCAAAACAAGTTTTCTATGTCACCGATCCATTGGATAAGAGGTGGTCAATTGTTATTTCTAGAAAAGAGAGAAATATGACAGAATATAATGAAAGAGATAAGATATGGGAAAGTATTGGAAATGCTAAAATTCTTGTAGTAGATGCGTCTGTTGATGATAACGTAAATTCAGAGCAGATTTATGCACGTGAAGATCATAATGAAGGGATATGGTAAGAGAAAAAGAAAAGAGGTTCTAAGAGGAAAAGGAAACGTCAAGCATAATTAGGAAACCTAGTTATTTGTTTTTTATAATTTCTATTGTTATTAGATTTAGAATTACTTCATCTATTTAGTTCAGTTCAGTTTTGTATTCTCTACAGCAAGTTTACAACGTCTGTTTTGAATTACTTCATCTGTTTAGTTCAGTATATTTTTCTTACATAGTCCTATTTTCAACTTTCAGTTTGCAGAAAACTGAATTTTTCAGTTTGTAGAATTACTTCATCTATTTCAGGTTTCAATTTACAACAACTATTTCAATTTACAACATCTGTTTCGAATTACTTAGTCCTATTTTTTATTTACAACATCTGTTTCGATTTACATCATCTGTTTTGAATTTTTTCACATAATTACTTAGTCCTATTTTTCTTATTTTCAGGTTTCAATTTACAACATCAGTTTCGAATTACATCATCCTTTCAGTTTGCATAAATTTTCAGGTTTTAGTTTGCAGAAAACTGATTTTTTCAGTTTGCAGAATTACTTCATCTGTTTCAGGTTTCAATTTGCATCATTTGTTTTGAATTACTTAGTCCTATTTTCGATTTACAGAATCTGTTTCAATTTTTTCAGTTTCCAGAATTACTTATTACTATTTTTCTTATTTTTCAGGTTTCAATTTACATCATCTATTTCGAATTACTTCATCTTTTCAGTTTTCCGAAAACTAATTTTTCTTACTTAGTCCTATTTTTAGTTTTCTTAAAATTCAGTATATTTTTCGATTAGGTTTACTGGTTTCAGTGAATTTGAATACCAAATTGCATAGAACATGTCAAATCATAGTCCGGAACATGAAAATTAAGTTTCTTCAATTAAGTTTACTAATAATTAAAATTAATTTTACTAATTTCAGTTCACATGTGTGTTTTTGACTCAACTACAACTTTCCATCTAGTAACTTCAACAGTGAAATAATTTGTAGTGTGGTCAAAACTGAAATTATTTGCTATTTAGTTCGGTTCAATTCTGTATTTAGTTTAGTTCAGTTCTGAAATAATTTTCCATCTACTAACTTTAGTTTTCTTGATTAATCCTGGTAGATGGTTTCCTCATCAAAAACTTCTCATGGCAGCAATAGTGATAGTGAAGAAAAGAAATCAACAAAGAGAGGTTTTACGAAGATGAAATTCATAACAAGGATGAAGGACATTGGTAAAAAGTACTCTATACAGTGGAGCCTAAAAACCAACATAAAGGAGAGAATCGTACAAAGTTAATGAGGTACGTTGGTCATTGTACTCGACATAGAGTGCTAATTACTTATCAATCCTGGAGAGAAGTGCCTGAAGATATAAAGAACATGATAGTTGAAGAAGTCATGGTAATATTTTAATCTTAAATATGTTGAAGTTGCTTAGTTTTAGGTTTCCCTCTTATATATAAAATATTAATTTATTTCTTATATTAGTAAGTGACACTATATAACTAGTAGATGGTTGCTTCAATAGCTTAAGGTAATGTCATTTATTGCCTCAAATTTATTAACTGATTCCATATTTGTGTATGTGTTGTTTCTTACACAGAGCATTTGAAATACCTCTTTCAAGAACTAAATGGATACTTAGGACATCTGCAGACAGATTTAGAGAATTCAAGTGTAGATTGGGAAGAGATTTTGTTAGTTGAGCTTTAATCGTCTTGTTAAAGCTTAATCTATTTCTCTTTGTTTTGATGATAACAAACTAATATGTTTAATCTCTTAGTGTTTTTAAGCCTTCCAGGTCATTGCCATATTTGTAAGGATGCGCTTAAGTCACTTAGAGATGCGCTTGACTGGTCACAGTCGCGCTTAACACCAAGTAGAGAAAGTAAGTTTCGCAAACGGTGTTTAATAAATCCATTCAAGACCAAGAAGTAAGAGTGATCGAGCTTCGAGGGCGTAGAGACGCGCTTGAATGAAGTTGAAGAAGGTTGATCACGAGGTTCCACTGAAGCTTAGGGTCTTCCAGAGCGCAGAACAACAAATCCACACGTTAAGAAGGCTGGTAAAGCATGAGAGTGCAAGTTGCGTGCACAGAAAGGTGCGAGAAGAACTTCACACTCTTTGGGACACTACTCCAGGGATTGCCAGCGTGGCAAGAGTTTGTTAGGATTAAAGCACACGGATTGCTTATGTGGCGTGGATCAACACATGAAGAACAAAACCAATTCACTCCAAGCCGTTGATTAATTCTAGTGAAGTGATCAAGGCACACGGATTGATGAGGTGGCATTGTGCTTAGTCTTTGTTTGTTACACAAATTGAGTTATAGGTTTAGCTTAAGGATTGTGTATAAATTGAGTACTATTGCATTCACTCTAGGGATTGCAAACTGAGATAATATAGGAAGCTAGAGAGAGCTTGAGAGATATATCTGTTTGTAATCAGAGAGTGTTGAGGGTGCCTTCTTGTTCTTCAGAGTTGAACTCCAAGTATTGTAAAGAGAGAGCTTACGAGTGAGCTTCAAGTGTTGAAGCGAGAGATTGTAATCCTTTCTTAATCAATACAAGTGTAGTGGTGAGTTTTATCCCGAGTCAGCTAGTGACTTAGGGTTCTCACCGTTTGGAAATTCTCGTGTGTGCAAATATAGGTGCGCTTTAACAACTTAAAGCGCGCTTTATTGTCTGTCTAACCTTTTTCGCACTTAAGGACTTTAGTAAACTCATTACTAATAGTTCGTCATAGGTTAAGCGCAACCCAAGTATTCAAAGTGCAATTGAATTCTTGTTAAGCGCAACTAAGGCTTAATGAACCTTAGTGACAACGAACAATAGCTGATCAAACACGTGTTTTCTTCAATTGGTATCAGAGCTACAGGTTAGCTATTTGCACTAATCCTTTTACAGGTTCAAAAGGATTCTCAAGTCTCGAACAATGGCTAGTTTCAACCTCGGCATTTCTCTTGCCAAGCCCATGTCCTTGTTGAAGGCGAACTCGAATGGTGGCTCACAATGACGAAGAATTACATCCAGCAGACGGACTACCAGTGCTGGAAGATTATTGAAAAGGGCGATGAGAAGATCTACGAAACTGATGACTCAAAATGGGAAGCAAAAGAGTACCAACTGATGGAGAAGAATGCTAAAGCGTGACAGCTCATTCTTAATGCTCTTTCAAGGAAAGACATAGACAAGTTAATGTCCCTCCCCACTGCCCAAGCCATGTGGAAAGCCATCATAAACATGCACTCAGGTAGTGATGACATGAAGGACAATCGTATCTTTGAGCTTAACCGCGAATTTTGTTCCATTAGAATGGGGGAAAATTAGCTCATTTCTGATTATCATTCTAGGTGTCAAATCCTCTATGACAAGATGCTTTCTGCTGGATTGGAGAAGAAAGCCTGGGAATATTCTATGGCGTTCATTCATGGAGTGAACTCAAAGAATACAACCCTCAAGCAAATTCTTCTTCAGTCCAAGGAAACTCGAGAATTGCCTATCTCTATTCTTGCAGGGAAATTCAAAGTCCAGGAAATCAAGAACAACGAGGAAAAGCACTCAGAACGAGAGAAAAAAGGAATGGCGCTCAAGTTATCTCGTGTTCTCCAAAAGCTTGAAAATGATGATGAAGGAGAAGACAACGATTATAGGGACGTCGCTATGATGACCAAGCTCGTGAAAAAGTTTTTCAAGAAACAAGGCGGCCTCAAGCGCGACTCTACCTATAAGCAGCGGGATGTCAGGGATTTCCCTTGTTTCAACTGTAACGAGAAGGGACACCTTGCTAAAGCGTGTCCTCAACCAAAAGTGAATCCAGGATCAACCTCAAAACAGCCCCCCAAGCAAGCGTTCGTCACACTTTGGGGAGAATCTAATGATGATTCAGAAGATGGAGCGCAACCTGACTTGTGCTTAATGGCTGGCGCCGCATCGGACTCAGACTCTGGCTCTGAGATTGAGGTAAATGATATGAACCTTGACATTCTGCCCAAGCGCAATCTTATCCTTCTTTTAAAAGAGCTTATGGTTCAACATAAGTCTCTAGCAACTGATGCTACATCACGGCTGGTTGAACTTGATAATGCTAAGGAAGAAATGGTTGAGCTTTCCAAACATTTACATGACAAAACCACACTCCTCTCTAAATCTTGTGAACTTTGTCATGGTAAAGGGTTGGAAAGTAACTCTGTCTCAACTAAAGATGTTAAGCTCGATCAGATCATATCAAAGCTTGATGGTCTTACTAAATTAGTGGAAACAAAGTCTGTTCCTCAAACAAGCTTTGTTAAAGCTAGACCTGTATTGGGTTATGACCCCCAGGAATCTTCCTCTTCCTCCATTCCTCCTCAAGAAAGTGAGTTCTCTTCTAAAATCAAATCACTTGAACAAGACCTAACTGCCTACAAGAGTGAAAACTCTCATTTGAAGAGCAGAATAAAGGTACTTGAGGACCAACCTTCAGAAACCAAAGAGTGGTTTCGCGGGGAAAAAGCGCATCTTTTGTATAAGAAACAAGCGCATCCCAACTCAGCCTTCAGTCTTACAAAAGAAAGAACCATTTAGACCAGGAAAGGGCAAGTATGGTTATGTAAGTGGTAACCATTACTGTACCTTTTTTGGTCAAAATGGAAACGACAGGCGTGAGTGCAAGGACTTGAAGGTCCTTAAGAGTAAGCCCTATAAGCCAATGGCTAAATATAAGGGCAAGCTTACACGTATTCAACAGTCATCTGTTGAGCACGGATGCGCTTCTGGACACAAAGGTGCGCTTCGTCCAGCGCGACCTCATATTGTGTTAGATCTGAATGATCCTAGATATTATGAGCCAGTCCAAAAGACTAGCTCAGAAATAGCTATGTCTAATATTCCCACGAAGAGCAAGCTTCGATGAGAGATCAAAGCTTGATCTCTACTTTTGCAGGTTGGGATGAAATGTAGGTGATATATCGACAGCGGTTGCTCGTGTCACATTACGGGTGATCCACAGTTACTACTTTCATTCCAAGATAAGGAAGGAGGCAGCGTCTCCTTCGGTGACAAAAAGCAAGGGAAGATCATTGCTAAAGGACAAGCGCATCTCAACAAAGCCATTCAGATAGGAGATGTAAACTTAGTAGAGAACCTTCGGTTCAATCTATTGAGTGTAGCACAATTATGCGATCAAGGAGGTAATAAGGTATGGTTTAGTACAACTGAATGTGTAGTGGTCAGTCCTGAACAAGAGGTGCTTCTAAAGGGCAAGCGCATAGACAACACTTACCTCTTCGACCACTCCTTCTCTCCTAAGTGCAACTTATGTCTAGCTACACTCACTGAGACGAAAAATCTTTGGCACAAGAGAATGGGACACGCAAGTCTACATCTACTCAACAAGCTACAATCCAAAGATCTTGTTCGTGGTCTTCCTCGCATCAAGGTGGAATCCATCACTTCATGCTGAGACTGCTCAAAAGCTAAAGCGACTCGTAGCTCCTTTCCCTCTATCAAGGTAGTGCAGACTAAAGCTCCCCTTGAGCTTCTCCACATGGACTTATGTGGACCACTACGAACGGAGAGTAAAGGAGATAATCGCTATATTTTTGTAATAGTTGATGATTATTCTCGCTATACCTGGACTCTTTTCTTGAAACACAAGAGCGAAACCTTTGCAAAATTTCAAGCTATTGCGCTTTTACTGGAAAAGAAGCTAGGGCTCCCCATTTGTTCAGTTCGTTCTGACAATGGAACAGAATTCAAGAATGGTGAGTTCCTATCATTTTGTGAGGAAAGGGGTATAGATCATAATTTCTCTACACCTAGAACCCCTGAGCAAAATGGTGTGGTTGAGCGCAAGAATAGGACACTCTAAGAGATGGTACAAACAATGCTACTCTCTAGTGGTGTCGCTTCACACTATTGGGCTCAAGCTATGAGAACTGCATGTTATATAACTAACAGTGCCTTCTTAAGGCCAATGCTTGAGAAAAACTCCCTATGAACTGCTTAAAGGACGTACACCGAATATCTCTCACCTAAGGGTGTTTGGTTGCAAGTGCTACGTCCATAACAATGGGAGAGATGTTTTGGGTAAATTTGATGCTAGGAATGACGAGGCTATCTTCCTTGGATATGCACCTACTAGTCAAGGATATAGAGTACTCAACCTGAGAACTCAGAGGGAAGAAGATGGCATCCATGTGAAATTCAACGAAGGAGAGCTCGAAAGTGTACCAGAAATCAACGATGATCCATTCTCCAGTCATGATCTACTTCCAGCTTCTCTTCCCAGTCCTCAAGCGCAACCTTCTATCCCTTCTTCAGGTATGGAAAGTGACGATGATGATGGTGGAAGTTGCGCTTCTCAGCCCTTGGCCATAGAAGTCTGCATTCCCAGTGAAGAAGCAACTCCAGAGGACAACACTCAGAATGAAGATCATGAAAATGGACCATCCATTGACGTTTTGCTCCGCCTTCACCTCTTTATCCAGGTCAGGTAACTCCCTCTATTACTTCTTCTCCGCCTTCTAGCTCTCAAGCGGGACCTAGCAATGGTGAAGCGCAACCTGGAAGTCCTCAAGCAGGACCCAGTGGCCTTTCTGGTGGAAGTGAAAGCTTGTCCAAAACCACAAAGATGAAGCTACCTGACAATACAGAGGTCACCGTGCGCGATTATCAACAGATGAACTCTCATCCAGTTTCTGCGATCATATCTCAGTATGAAAAAGGTACCCAGACTCGCTCTAACGTTCGTAACATGCTTGCTTGTAGTGCTTTTGTTTCTTTACAGGAACCCAAGTCCATACAAGTTGCGCTTCAAGATCCATATTGGATAATTGCCATGCAAGAAGAGTTAGAGGAGTTCAAGCGCAACCATGTTTGGCGTCTAGTACCCCGGCCAGGTGATAGAAGCATAATTGGCACGCGTTGGGTATACAGAAACAAGTTGGATGATAGTGGAGTGGTGGTACGAAACAAAGCGCGTCTTGTTGCACAAGGTTACAATCAATAAGAGGGCATTGACTACGATGAAACGTACGCACCAGTAGCTCGACTGGAGGCAATTCGACTGTTGATAGCCTACGCAGCGCACAAAGGATTCAAGCTATTTCAAATGGATGTGAAGAAAACCTTCCTCAATGGAAAGCTTAATGAGAAGGTCTATGTCAAGCAACCACCAAGATTTGAAGATCCAGCTTATCCAGACCACGTGTACTTTCTTGACAAAGAGATATATGGACTGAAGCAAGCCCCTCGCGTTTGGTATGACTGTCTATCTAAGTACTTGTTGGCAAATGACTACAAGAGAGGTTTGGTGGACAAAACCCTCCTTATAAGGGAAGTGAAAGGTGATATTCTCATTGTTCAAATTTACGTTGATGATATTATATTTGGTTCTATTAACTTCAGCTTGTAGAAGATTTTAAGAACACCATGAGCCTCAAGTTCAGTATGAGCATGATTGGTGAGCTCAAGTATTTTCTAGGGCTTCAAGTAAACCAAATGGATGAAGGCATTGAGATTCACCAGCAGAAATACATCAAAGAGCTGCTTATAAAGTATCAAATGGAGAACTCCAAACCTTGCCCTACTCCCCTCTCAACCACTACAAAACTGGACAAAGATCTAATGGCTGAGAAGGTAGATGAAACCATGTATCGAGGTATGATAGTTCTCTATTGTATTTAACTGCTTCACGTCCAGATATTGTTTTTGTCGTTAGTGTATGCGCTCGATCACAGTCAGACCCTTGCGCTTCTCACCTTTCTCATGTAAAGCGCATCTTCAGGTATTTGAAAGGGTCTGACGATCTTTGCCTTTGGTATTCCAAAGGGGGCGTTCTTTCTCTTGTTGGCTATATCGATGCAGATTATGCAGGTTACTTGGCTGATAGAAACAGCACTAGTGGTATGGCACAGTTTCTTGGCCCTTGCTTAGTCTCCTGGGGATCCAAGAAACAAAATTGTATAGCGCTTTCAAAGACAGAGGAAGAGTACATAGCTGCAGCGCAATGTTGCGCTCAAGTGTTGTGGATAAAGCAAAAGCTCGTTGACTATGGTATTACTCTTGACACTATATCTATATATTGTGATAATACCAGCGCTATATGTGTTTCGAAGAACCTTGTCCATCATACAAGAACGAAGCACATTGACGTAAGACATCACTTTCTACTTGATCATGTGGAGCGCAAGCATATTGAGCTTATTCACGTATCTTAAGAAGGGCAATTGGCAGATATCTTCACTAAAGCGCTTAATCGTCATGTATTCCTAAACCTCAGGGTTCAGCTTGGCCTTATTCGACTCCATTAGCTTCGAGGCAATGGAACTGTAAGTATTCCTCTATTTTACTAGAACTAGCGAGCTTAGTATCAAGGTACGAACTATGGTCGCTTGCGCTTGATAGCTTTGAGTCTTTCAAGCTTTTAGTTGATCATTGAAATGAATTAGTATTGAACTTGTCTGACTTGTTTGGCTCGATTTGATATAATCCTAGTCCATGCATGCTCTTCTTTGCGAAAAAACGTGACAATGGTGATCGTCTTCTACCCATATTACATGCCTAAGAAATGATCCATTGCATGGGTGTCCTTAGCCTGACTAGATGTAACGCTTCTCTCGTCCTTTATTGAGCTCTACATTAGAGAAGTATTCATTTGGTGACATAAAGCCCAATTACCATGCTACATGTATATGCACATACTTCCACATCAACTTGAGTGATTGAATGCTCTAATGTCCCCTATATGAAATGTGCATCTTCCTATTCATAAATTACCTTACATTGTAGTTTGAGAATTGAACTGGACATCACGCTCTTACATCTACTCATCTCAATCAGTGTTGTGCTTCTTCAGTATTATTATTCAGAGGTGATTCAGCATGCGCTTCCGTCTTTAGCGCATTTCAGTGTTACAGTGTATCGCGCTTTGCAGCGCATCTGGGTGGAATTCCTTAAAAGTTGGGTTTGCTTAACTTTGAAGAAATGCTTTTTTGGTCAAATCAGCCTGCCGCTTGTGTGATGTAACGGCTCTTTTGCAGTGCAACGGTCATAATTATAGTCGTTGAGGGCTATGCGCAGGCCTAGCGCGGATTTTGTGCTTCTATTGGACCGTTGGGAGCTAGCAACGACTACTTTTTTGAGGATTGCTTTTGATTGGTATTTGAAGCTGCTCAGAGTATGTTGATGAGCTATATATATGAGGTATTATCTAACCATTTTTACCTTCCCATTTTCTTATCTTCTACCTTTGTCCTCTTCTATTCCCCTCATTCTCCATTCTCTACTTACGCCACTACCATGGACAAAGTTCTCAGCTACCTCAATAAGCTTGACCCAGAAACACGGGCCAAGGTCCAATCCCTCGTCCAGGCTATAACTAAGGCCTCCTCCTCAACTCAGCCTGCACCTCAAACTACCCCAGCCTCTCACGAAGTTACATTCCCCACCACAAAACCAGACTCTCCTCCACCAAATCCAACTTCCGCAGCTACTAAAACGGCCTCCCAATCTGATCCAATTGACCTTACAGGCCATGATGAACCAGATCCCATAGCTCCTAACCCAGATAGTCCCTTGAAAGACTTGTTCTCTCATGATCCCCCGGTGGATCTCGCTCAGCTCGCCTCAGATCTTGAATTCGCTGGATACGACCCAGTGAAGGAGCTTGGAAGGCCTCAAGCCTAAACGTCGCACACCACTTCAACTAAGGGTAAGGGTGCGCTCAGTATCGACACCCCCTCTCGCCCTGGCTCCAAGGTTCGGACTCCAAAGCAATATTTGCAGTCTCCGAAAGAGCTTCTAGCCAGTATACCATCCGACTCGGATGACGATGGTGAGTTTCAAATCTTACCTCTAACTGGTGTGCATTCTCCTCTTCCTTTACAGTCTCAGAAACCAGATCGGCAAAGTGATGCGCTTCGCCGCAAAGGAAAAAAAGCGCAAGGACGTAGCTCCTCCACCACCTGATTCAGAGGATGTTGAGTACTCTGATGGGTCCGAGCACGATTCTCCTCCTCCAGAGCAGAAACCGACTGGCGCTTCTCCCAGATACAAGAGCACCAAGGTATTGGGCTTAACAGATTTTCCTGCCATTCCTCAGGGTGTACAGAAGCGCTCTTTCCTATTTCCGGAGATTGTTACTCCTGATTTACTGACCGGGCTTCAAGATTCCTCCCACGTCAATCGCTTTGCCACCTGGTTGATCTTTCAAGGCTGGGATACGCTTGAAACAGAGCGTGCGCGCTCCAACAACGCATTCGTCTATCAATTTTATGCAACTCTGGAGTACACAACGCCTAATCAGGAATACGGCTCAGTTAACTTCACGTGGAGAGGTAACGCTAAAGAGTGTTTTCGTGTTAAGGATCTTGCAAAAGCTATTGGCCTAACGGAGCAGTCTAGTGGGTTCGGACACCTTTAGAAGAAAAATTGGCCAGCTGGTGCTACTACGCTGAAGAAGACGGTTTTTGGACCCAATGTGCCTAAGGGAGCACTTATAGTGGGTATGCTTCGCCCCGCCAAGCGCCTGCTACACCACTTCATCATCACCAACATCACGCCGAGAGATTACGACCGTGACAAGGTGACTATAGCTAATTGTTGCATTATGGCCGCAGTTATTTCCAATCAGGTTGTTAACACTGCTCAGCTCTTGATGAGCCATATGGTATTGTGTCGTGTTGCCACATTCGGTCCTCTGCCCTTCCCACACTTGATATGCATGATGCTTCGTGCCGAAAGTTTATACGACAACTCCCTTCCTGATTATGCATGTTCAACTTTTCTTACCGCGGATGCCATCGTTGCTATTCTCTTGCCCAAGACTGAGGAAAAGCTCCACTCTAGCTCGCGCTCTGAGCTGAGCCCTCGCGCTCGAGCTTCCTGTAGTTCTGCAGACTTTTCCGTTATTGTGGCCTTGATGGAAGCGCATCAGGAGAGGGTGGAAAAGCATCTTCGGGAGATGGTTGAGCTGATGTCATCTATGCTGAAGCTGGTCCAGGAGAAGTTTGAAGCTGATATGGGTGGTAGTGTGTGAGCAGTTGTGATGGTTGCGCTTTTAAGCGCTTTTGCTGACTTTCTTTTCTCCCTACTTTGTTCTAAGTTTTTGTGAATTAGCTTTCTAGGGTTCCTACCTATTTTGTGACAGTGCTTAAACATTATAAATGAAGTATGCATCTTGACTTTTATATCTTTGAGAGCCTTACTAACGTAACTATTCTTTACTTAAGTTGATTAATGTTCTCTATTCAGCTTTGTCTGATGTCCTAGCTAGCAAGTGCACTCTACTATTTTTCTTACCGTATGACTTTGCTTTGAATTTTTCGATGATGTCAAAAGGGGGAAAACACAGGTACATTCCTCTTCGATTAAGGGGGAAGTATGAGATCGTGCTTGAATTCAGGGGGAATTGAAAACTGGTATGGTTAAGTACTTTGGTAAGATACTTTGATCCAATTCCGAATTTGAATACTTGATTAAATTGATATTATTGTCTTCATTTTAGTCAGTTAAGAACGTATTCATGAGCTTACCTGTATATAGTTTGTCATCATCAAAAAGGGGGAAATTGTTAGTTGAGCTTTAATCGTCTTGTTAAAGCTTAATCTATTTATCTTTGTTTTGATGATAACAAACTAATATGTTTAATCTCTTAGTGTTTTTAAGCCTTCCAGGTCATTGCCATATTTGTAAGGATGCGCTTAAGTCACTTACAGATGCGCTTGACTGGTCACAGTCGCGCTTAACACCAAGCGGAGAAAGTAAGTTTCGCAAACGGTGTTTAATAAATCCATTCAAGACCAAGAAGTAAGAGTGATCGAGCTTCGAGGGCGTAGAGACGCGCTTAAATGAAGTTGAAGAAGGTTGACCACGAGGTTCCACTGAAGCTTAGGGTGTGCCAGAGCGCAGAAGAACAAATCCACACGCTAGGAAGGCTGGTAAAGCGGGAGAGTGCAAGTTGCGTGCACAGGAAGGTGCAAGAAGAACTTCACACTCTTTGGGACGCTACTCCAGGGATTGCCAGCGTGGCAAGAGTTTGTTAGGCTTAAAGCACACGGATTGCTTATGTGGCGTGGATCAACACATGAAGAACAAAACCAATTCACTCCAAGCCGTTGATTAATTCTGGTGAGGTGATCAAGGCACACGGATTGATGAGGTGGGATTGTGCTTAGTCTTTGTTTGTTACACGAATTGAGTTATAGGTTTAGCTTAAGGATTGTGTATAAATAGATTACTATTGCATTCACTCTAGGGATTGCAAACTGAGATAATATAGGAAGCTAGAGAGAGCTTGAGAGATATATCTGTTTGTAATCAGAGAGTGTTGAGGGTGCCTTCTTGTTCTTCAGAGCTGAACTCCAAGTATTGTAAAGAGAGAGCTTACGAGTGAGCTTCAAGTGTTGAAGCGAGAGATTGTAATCCTTTCTTAATCAATACAAGTGTAGTGGTGAGTTTTATCCCGAGTCAGCTAGTGACTTAGGGTTCTCACCGTTTGGAAATTCTCGTGTGTGCAAATATAGGTGCGCTTTAACAACTTAAAGCGCGCTTTATTGTCTATCTAACCTTTTCCGCACTTAAGGACTTTAGTAAACTCATTACTAATAGTTCGTCATAGGTTAAGCGCAACCCAAGTATTCAAAGCGCAATTGAATTCTTGTTAAGCGCAACTAAGGCTTAATGAACCTTAGTGACAACGAACAATAGCTGATCAAACACGTGTTTTCTTCAGATTTTATGTACAATAGTGATAAGAAGTTGTGCACAAAACCACCTAATATCTATGAATTTATTGTTCAAGATACATGAATTTTTTTAATTAATCAGCGACTCTCCGATAATTTCCAGGTACTAGATTGAATAACTTTACATTTTTCTAATCATATTATATCTACTAACTTGCAACAACCATGTTGAGTCGGAGCTTAGTAAAATAGAATCGTGGAATTGCAATGAAAAACAAATATCCTTATAGGGATTCTCGTAAGCGTTATGTTGGTATTGAGGAGGAAATTGTTTGTTTTTAATTATATATACTATTTACCATTTTACACATTTCATTCTACAAGCTATTTTTTGACAAATATTAATGAATATTGCAGATTCATGAGAGGAACTTAGGCCCTTCTACAGAAATTCCTCGATGTGAATTATGGAAAGGAGCACGGGTAGATATTGATGGTAATATTCACACCAAGAGTGTTAAGCAAGTTGTTGACAAAATTGTAAGTCTATGGTAATATATTCCTACATACATTCTAGATACATTTAGCTTTTTATTCACTATTGTAATCACATGATGGAATAAATGACCAAGTTTTCTCTGGCCAACTCAAACTTTTTGGAAGACAAGATGCTCTATCAATGGCCTTAGGTAGGAATGACCATCCAGGTCGTGTTTAAGAGTCGGTAAAGGAGTGATGGTTAAATTATATTGGCAATCGCCACATAACCAATCTTATATGGGAGAGACTTCTCAAACTATTGATTTGAAACAACTTAATGCTGAAGTGGAAGTTTTGAAAAATATGGTCAAGTTACTAGCTAAAAGGCAGAATGTAGACCTCAAAGATCTTGAATCTGAAGCGAACTCGAAGCCAACTAAAGTGATTTCAACAAAAGAGGATTATGCTGGAGAATCTCCTACAACAGAAGTTCTGGAGGATAGATTTCAGAAACAAGAAATCAAGTTGAGCATATATCCACTATTGAAGAAGATCACATGTTGCAGAGAAAGAACACAATTTTGAATGAATCTTTACCACCTGATTCAATTAATTTAGAGGTAATAAGTTTTACTTTAATTTAAATATAATCATCATGAGTTTAATTCTGGATATTTATTTGTTTAATTGGCACAAGAAAAATGCAAAAAGTGTCAATTATTTTTCCGAACCTTAAATGTCGTGTTGCAACTAGAAGCATGTTTATCCCTTCTTCTAAATCGCAAATCCTTCTCCATTGTAAGCCGCTTCCATCTCAACATAAGAAAGTTATTATAGATGCATATGGGACTCTGTATTCTTCATTAGCATTACCATTCCCAATAAGAGAAACATTCATAGTAAAAGAGGAAGTAGGCATTCCCATTGCATGACCAAAGTCACTAATTCTCCCCTATAAGGTATACATAAAGTTGTTGGATATTTGATATATTTTTTGTTCATATAGGTTGTTGTTTTATAACCTGTAGCTCACTTACTGCATATGTGTACAAATACATTTTCTTAGGTATCAATACAAACAAATAAGGTGAACAATTCAGTCATGAACATCTCCAAAAAAAACTACAATAGACCATCATGTTAATGAGAGACAACAGAACCAACAATTATTCAAATCTATGAGAAAAATGACAAAGCTTATTCAGCTTATGGATTCTAAACAGACTATCGCTTCCATTGTGATGCCTAAGGAAATTTTGGGCTACGGTCATAGCATCTCAATCTCGAACGAGAACATTAAAACATGGCTAAATAAAGACAAGATAAAGTCTGTCCATGTTTCAATATACATCAAGAAAGTTTACGTATTCCTATTTATATATGTCTATATTCAAAGTGATAAATTAACTATATTTTTACTAATAGGTTCTTGTTTGAGAAAAAAATGTCCAAAGAACTTAGATCTGTTTTAGCTTTTTATGTCCAGAACGGGCAGCTGCAAGGTTACAAACTGGTTTGACACTTAACTAGTGAGTATAAAAATGTTTCTACTTCTATGAATGGACAAAAAAGATCATCGAAAGTTATTTCTCTTACCTTACAATATCAAGTAAGTAAACAAATTGTATAAGTATTTTTAATTTGATTGTTGTCCCTATCGGTGTATATTAATGTGCATGGAATTATATAATTTAGGGTCCATTGGTTTTTAATTGTTGTTTATCCTCGAGAAAGTACCAGCTATTGGTGTGATCCGTTACATGCAAATGCGACAGAGGATTGTAAGTAACTTATTGAAATGTAAGTGCGTATTTAATGTATTGTTATTATTATTATGCCTACTTTTTTCTTTCTTGATATTATCATGTATAAAGAACAACTCATTGTATATAACTAGTTTTTAATCTTAGGTCCCTAACTAAGGTTTATGAAGAGCTGAAAGAAAACAAGTTGCGGAGGAAAACAGATTGGTTGTAAGTAAAGCTAAGATTATAAATTAAATGGTATATATGTATGTTTTTACTGATAGATGATTACTAGTGAAATTATAATGTAAACATCAGTAAACTGAGACTGAAAGGTAAAAGAGTTGAGTAATGGAAATATCAGTAAACTAAATGGTATATATGTATGCTTATAAATTAAATGGTTTTTTAATGTTATGAGTTGAGTTCTATTGATAAGGTAATAGAGTTGAGTAATGGAAACATCAGTTTGTCATTGTAATGGAAACATCAATAAACTGAGACTGAAAAAATGTCGTTGTAAGACAAATTCAGCAAAGTTCAGGTTTCTTACAATGACATCAGTAAACTAAGATTGAAAAAATGACAATTTTTTTTGTTTGCTGAATTTTGATATCAGTTCAGTTTAGTAAATGATGTTTCTGTCAATTTACTGATATTTCTATATAAGTGAAGTTCAGGTTTCTTACAATGAAGTTCAGTTTACTAATGTTTTTGTCAGTTTAGTAATGTTCTATATCAATAAAATTCAGCTTATTGATGTTCTATATTAGTGAAGTTCAGTTTACTGACGTTTCCATATCAGTAAAATTCAGCAAATTTCAGGTTTTTTGTTTGTGTATTAGTCCCACTATTTCTGTATTAGTCTCGCTATTTGTTTAACCTCTGTAGTCATTCTAATTCTATATTTCTTGTTGTATATCCTAGTGTCCTCGACAAGCTAAGACTACTGATTGTGGGTATTACGTGCTGAGATATATGGGCGATATTATTGAACAAAGAAGTATAATCATCCTGATTGAGGTGTGTTAATGCCTTAAAATATTTAATTTGAAAGTCAATTACTTACATTTACCATTGCTGAAATCAACTCATAATTACGTACAATTTAATTCTCTAGTATTTTGCTGGATCTTCCAAAGCTTATACATCCAACCAGCTTGATGTACTTAGAGACGAATGGGTAAAGTTGTTGACCATTATCTTGATTGTTATGTCATGATAAATACTTTTATATATTTTTTCTTTTGGCCATTTTTATTTCTTGATATATACGTACATTCAACCACAATCATTATTTATTTATTTATTTTGCAGGTAGATTGTTGAAAAAAATCCGAGTAGCTTATGAGAAGAAGATAGATAGCTTTAATATTGGACTAATTTCATCTTTTTAATTATATGAACAATTAAAGTTTGTTAATTATGTTAGTGATATTTCATATTAGATTATATATATGTTTTCTATCAAGATACATTGTCATTTGTTTTGTAACTATCATAGACAACATATATTAAATAACATACAACGGTTAAATATTCATTGTAAATAATTAGAATTATAACAAACACACCGGAAAAGAAAACTTATACAACGCACGTTTACCCGTTGTCAAAGATCTTAGACAATGGAAACATCACCATAGACAACGGGTAAAAAGACTTCTAAAATATTAAAATAGAATTTTTATTTAGTTTAGACAACAGTTAAGTGTAAAAGATAATATTTCAATATTCAATGTCATTAATTTTGAATCTTCACAAAGACAACACAAAAAAATCTTGGACAACGTGTGTTTACCCGTTGTAAGAGTCATTAGACAACAGTGAATTGAACATAGACAACAGGTAAAAAGTTTTAAATATTAAAATATAATTTTAATTAGATTAGACAACGGTTAAATACACTTACACAACTCTAGCAACCCCTGTCTTAAGGAAATGTTGTGTTAGGTGAACCATTGTCATTTACAAAGACCGCGCT
This sequence comes from Phyllobates terribilis, assembly GCF_046119375.1. Taxonomy (NCBI): domain Eukaryota; kingdom Metazoa; phylum Chordata; class Amphibia; order Anura; family Dendrobatidae; genus Phyllobates; species Phyllobates terribilis. Next base: position 19,161 of record NW_027367392.1, on the reverse strand, counting down.
TGCATATACAACGTTCAAAAGTTGTTATCCGTGTCCAATTTCAACCGTCGTGTAAAGACTTTTTTTGCACTAGTGATGGTCTCAACTTTCTCAGTTAACTGCCTGTTAGTTTTTCTTGAGCAGTGGAATAAAGAGTGGAATCATTTGAAGAATTATAGCCTAGTCCATGTCTAGAATGAACAAAGATAGTTTAATTAACCATTTTTCATTAACAAAATCAGTCAGAGTTTCAATCTTGTTCAAAATAAGTTGAATATCATCTTCTATATTGTGACATATGACCTAAGGTGCCCCACCTTGAGGTTCTTTTCCCTTGCATCCCTCGCAGGACTTAGTTACTAAGCTCAGTTCCTTAACTTTCTTAAGGGCCTTTTTTCCTTTTCAGCGAGTCTATTGGACAAATCTAAGCTTTCATTACAAAGTTCTTAAAATCATCCTCATATTCAATAGCTTGTTTTTCAAGAGTTCTGTTATTTTCAATTAGGCCTTTAATCATATTCATAAGTTCATCTTTACCTAGAATAATGAGGAGATAACGAAATCACTAGTTAGATGTACCCGAGAAGTCGCTTCCTCTGAATTAGCCATGAGGCATATGCCTTGAAAGACTTCATGTTGATTAGCTTCATCATCATCATCACCCCACATCAAGAAAAGGTCCTTTTCTTTAGCAGGTTCCACCTTCTCCTTAGGGCAAGTCTCCACAACGTGGCCCTTCTCTTGACAATTGTATCAGGAATAGTCCTTGAAGTCCCTCTTTGAGGTAGAAGCGGATCGTAAGGTTTTGTTCCTAAAGGACACTAGTGAATTTTAAGGCAGTCCTCTTGAACCCTTGATCACGTTGTTTACTTGGTTATCATCTGCTTCTTGGTCAAACAATTTTCCAAAGGTGTCCACCACTGGAAGGGACTTTCTTTCCTTTTATATAAGGGATATTCTTCTTTTAAACTCTCACTTGTCGGTCATTTTGTAGATTACCACCAGAGATTGTTCACATTGAGGGATAGTGACTCTAGTAGCGCTTAGTTATCTACTAAGATATTGAATATGGATTGATAGGTGGACACACTTTCACCAGGCAGGATCTTGAGAGCATGTAACTCACTTTGAAGGTTGAACTTCCGGTTGTACTTCATGTGGTCACTTCTTCTTTAGATGGATATAATGGCCTCCCGTATGTAGTTGGCAGTGGAGATGCTAATGAATTTGTTGACGTAAGTTTGTGTGAGTCCTATGAGTATAAGCTGAGCTTTGGCATTTTCTCCATCTTGATATAGTGCTTAGATTGCCAATTGATAGGCAGCATTTAACACATCATAAAACATGGTCGTTAGCATCTATTTCAAGGGATTTGTCACGTCTATAGTGTATATTACCATGATCCAGACCAAGCGGAGTCAAGACACTAAATATGAGGATTACGAACTTTAGAAGGAAAGACATCCAAAAGGGTACAAGACGGAGCCGCTCACGCCAGTGACGCGACCGCGCCAGACGCCCCGCAACCGCGCAAGACGCGCGATCACGCCTCACCACTGCACGATCGCGCCAGCCCACAAAACCAAAAGTCTAAGACTTGGCCAAGGACGCGACCGCACCGACACATGCATGCCCGCAGCCATGTCAGGCCGGGAAATCTCTGAAACCCTACATCTCCCTTGTGATGCACATGGGTTTTGGGTTTCATTCATTTGTAAAGTGTGGGTTAGGGTTAATTAGGTTAATGTCTAGTCATTTAGAATAAATAGGGAGAGCTTTGCCTCCTCCATAGTCATCCATTATTCCAATAATCTTTAATTTCATTTTACGTAGAATTTTAGAAATGATATGGTTGGATCGAGCCACTAGGCTGATCCAGTGTGAGGTTTCTAATCCTTGGTTCTCATTTATAATATGTATCAATTGATTTATCCTCTTTCTTTTAATACCTATTGAACTGAATTTGCATTCTGGATTGATCTCCTAGTTGTTTAGTTCAATTTCATATAGCTAGGATTAGGTTTATCCAAGTTGGGGAACCTAACCATTATAGTAGCAAAATCAATACCTGGACTAGTTGGACTTGTAGGGATGTGGAGGATAATGAGGTGTTAGTGCCAAGTGGCGCTACATCTTCCTATCTATTCTTGTGCTTTGTCCTGCCTAGGAGATAGTCTTAATAGTTTTAGGGTTGGATTCGTAGGTAAGGGCTATTAGGGCTAGTTGACTTAATTAGCTATATAGGAACAAGGATTAGGGAAATTAGAGGACATATAGGCATTAGGAAAAGGAGAGAGAATCCAAATTAAAGAACCTATGACCATTGAATCAATCTAATTGGTGAGACCAATCATATGAAGTGTTTGCCCCATTTTAATCAAACAATCTTTAGAAATCAATTTTACCAAATCCCCTTGGTTACTTTTCTAGTTGATCTAATTAATATCATGAGAATTGATTTCATTTCAGTTCTTAGTGGAATTCGACCAATACTTGTCACTTTACTCTTGTAGAGGAGTTTGAAGGGATTTATTTTTACCGACCGGCCTAACGACAACCTCTGTCAAATTGGTGCCATTGTCGGGGAACCAATTTTTCTTTTCTTACTATATTAGTTTGATTAACAGCGGTGCTGACTAGTGTATGGTCAACACCCATGCTACTAATCTTTTCATTGTTGATCTCATTCCATAGATCGAAAGGACTGCTAGAAGGAGGATAAAAAAAGAATAGCGGAGACGATGAATGATTGAGAGAATCAGGACAATAATCAGGTCCCACCATAGACTCCGGAACAGCTGCAGGCTAATCAATTACTAATGAATCAATTCCTTGAAGCCTATGCGCAGCAGAACAATGTTTTTGGAAATAGAATTCTGTGGGTGCGCACTACTCCCAACTTGACGTAGCAAACTCAAGCGGTGGTCCTACCACCACTTGCTTAGGTAGTGACCTTTGAACTTAAGTCTAGAGTGATCAACCTACTCCCTACTTTCCACAGAAAGTCCAGAGAAGACCCCATTATGAATATAAATCAATTCCATGATATATGCATGACCATGAAGTCGGTCAACGTGTCGGAGGAGTAAATCCAGATGAGGGCATTCGGCTTCACGTTAAAGGAAACGACTACAGTTTGGTACTACCAACTTCCCATATGCATGATAGACAGCTGGGAGAAGTTACACCGGGAGTTCCTAAACCGCTACTTTCCGGTGAAGAAAGAAAATGCGTTGAAGAGGGAGATCGTGCAGGTTGAGCAAAGAGAGTGGGATTCATTATAGGACTACCTAGAGAGATTGAAAGGGCTTTGTGCTAGCTTCCTTTTCATGTCTATGAGAAGAAGGACTTGGTGTTGTTTTTTACTTAGGGGCTGCTTACTAATAAGAGAAGAATAATTGACACTGCATGTGGAGGAAATGTCCTCAACATGACCGCAGAAGATGCGATGGAGAATTTCCAAAGCATGGCCGAAAGAACTACACCACGGGGCATACACCACGAGGGATGTAAACTCCACCAGCTCCAGTACGGAAAGATCGAACTTGGGCGGAGAGCTGGTCGAGATCAAGAAAATGCTCGCCAATTTACTACCTAAGAGTGGGTTGCAGCCTGCGCATCTTTGTGGTGTTTGTGCGAGTACAAGCCATCATTCGGATAATTGTCCTGAGTTGTAGGACGATACAATTAAAAAAGTAAACGCGATGGGAGGATACGGACCCCCTTGACAATGGGAGAATAAACAGCAAAACATCCAGCCCCGATATAGAGATCAGCAGGACTAACAGAGATGGAGGCCTCGCGAGCAGCAACATAATGAATGTGATCCTACCATGGAGATGATCAAGTACTTGACCAAGACCATCGCCACCGTTGCGTCAAACGCTCAGAACACCGATTCCAGACTTAAGAACTTAGAGGTTCAAATGGGGCAGATCGCGTAGACAGTCTCAAAATTGGCTCAGAATAACTCAAATTCACTAACGACAAAGACGGTGGTGAATACAAACCAAAACATGGCGAGTCAAAATCTTAATAATGTCAGCACTATGGAATTGAAGAGCAGTAGGAACTCAGAGAAGACAACAGGCCAAGAGGAGCAAGTTCAAGAGGATCTGGCAGAGGCATGCCCGCGCACAGTCTTGTGCGACCGTGCGCCTATTACTGAGAGCTCGCGCAATCGCACCCCCATATCACGCGAGCCTGCAGGCAATACGGAAAGTGTGCATGACCGTGCACCGATCGAGCATGCCCGCTCCACCATTACTGACGGTGTGCAAAACCACGCCTTCCAGGAGTGTGACCGCGCGTTTACTGAAGCCGATTCCGGAATCATGTCGTGATTGTGCCCCATTGAGTGCGACCGTGTAACGTTTATTGATAGAAGACGTTATTGTGCCCCGTAGGTGAATGATCGCGCCCACCTTACTGCCGAGAATGATGGTCTTGCAATGAAGAAAGTTGAAGAAACAACCCCGATGGAGGAAGAAGAGGAGCTAGACGACCCGAGCGACGATTTCAATCTCCAGCAGAGCAAGTATGTACTCTCTAACATCCCTCCATTCTTTTTGGAGAAGCCACCAGTGCCCTATCCTGAAGCATTAAGAGATACTAGGAGGTCGGCAGTTGATAAAGCGTTGTTCGAGATCTTCAATAAGTGTGTCGTAAACATCCCACTACTTAAGATATTCCAAAGCATGCCAAGGTATGCAAAGTTTCTCAAGGAAGTTTGCACCGTCAAGAGGAAGCAAAAGATGAAGGAGCCAGTAGGTTAACCGCCGGAGAGAGAGTTTCCTCAATCTACCAGCAGTGCATGCCCCGTAAGTTCAATGATCCTGGTATGGTAACTGTCCCCTGCCACATAGGCAGTACTAATTTTGATCATGCAATGTTAGACTTAGGGGTTGTTGTAAATGTCTTTTTATATTCCCTTTGCAAGGAATTAGGACTTGGGCCTTTTATGAGATATATATTCTAGTCGAATTAGCTGATGGGTCAACTATTCACCCTAGGGGGTAGTAGAAAATGTGTTAGTCAAAGTAGATAGGCTATTCTTTACTAATGATTTCTACGTGCTAGATATGGATAATGATAGGGAAGGCGTACCCATATTGTTAGGGAGACTATTTATGAGAACAGCTGACACAAAAGTAAACCTTGGAAGAGGGACATTGTCGTTAGAATTTGATGGAGATGTAGTTAGCTTTGAGATCGGGAGTGATGAGGAGTCTGGAGATGATACAACGATTGTTTTTTGCAATAAAGTTAGTTGATCCCGAAGGGGATGTTGAAAGGTTAGAGTTAGCTTTTTCCGATGGTCCCCCCATGCTAATGTTACAGGGATAAAACCCTCCTTCTCTTCCACCCATTTTTCAGGTACCTAGAGTAACGTCAGAGTTACCTCCGTTGCACTATGTGGAGAGGAATAGGAGATACGATAATGGGTTCACTAAGAAGAAAAGAGGTATTAAGATGTAGTGGATCTGAAAGGATGAGTTGGTGAAGAGAGTTGTCAAACCAGGTTAAGATGAAAGCAAGACGTCAAGCCAACGACGTTAAACGAAGGTGCTATCCGGGAGGCAACCCATCGAAGAGGTAATTTTCTTTATCCACTTGGATTATATTTGTCCTTTTCTCATAATGAGGACTTTGTTTAGTTAAGTGTGGGGGAGGGGATCTACTTTACCTATCCCTGCATTTTCATTTTTTTGAGTCAGTTTTCCCTTTAGTTGAATTATGAGAGTCGGTATTCATAGTTTCCCCCCTTGTGTCTTACTGTGTGAATTTCTATAAAGATGCATGATCCTTGAATCTTCCTAGTATGCCTTGACGTTAATATTTCAAGTATATATGATGAGGATATGTTGGGATTAAGTAGAGGACTTTGGCATGAACATGTGCATTATGACTAGGAAGCATTAAAACAATATTAAGATTGCATATTCACCATCTCGTCTGTACTTTATCTTTATGTCATAATAAATTGTTCCCTTCCTTTTTGCAACATGAAAAAATAAAAAAATAAATAAAGGTAGTGAACTCCGAGTAAAAAGTCAGAAGAGTACACGATTTCAGAGGTGTGAAAAAGAACCAAGGTTCGATCCTCCATGACCAAATAAGCAAAGACTTTCATTTGTAGTTGGACCGTAAAATAGACAGGTTCTACCTAAAAACAAATTGGCCCGGAACGTAAGATGGAAGGGCCCGATACCCGAAAGTTAAAATAAATTGTAAAATGTGTAAATAGGATAAAAGGGAGCAACGGAAAATGCATGTGATGTAACTTAAGCTGAATTGTGGTTGTTGTTTTTCTTTCAACTACATTGGAACTTGTGCGAAATTATCATAAGTACAAAGCATGTTAGGATAAGCCTTAGTCGCCTATTTGATTCTTCGTTATTCACATTTATATGTCACTAGGATAGAGACCTTTTTACTATAGTTTGGAGATTTAGGTAATTACATTTGCGTAGAGATTTTGAGGAAATACATGATACCATTGTTAGTTAGAGAGAGTCTAGTTAGTTAATTTGCATTGTTTTGAAATTTCTGTTCTAGAGTCGGAATTTACGCCCTTTGCCTAAATGATTGTAGGTACACAGATTTACAGTGCGGAGCCGACGACCACTACCGTCAAATCGTCCATACCCGCTGAGTTTGCCGTGGAGTTAGCAGCAGCTTCCTCGTCGACGAGCAAGCTTCAATTGTAAGGGTGTTTGATAGGCAGCGTTTAGTACATCATAACATGTGGTCATTAGCATCTATATCAAGGGATTTGGCACATCTATAGTGCATACTACTGTGATTCAGACCAAGCAGAGTCAAGACACTAAATACAAGGATTACGGACTTCCGAAGGAAAGACAGCTAATAGGGGAAAAGTCGGAGCCGCTCATGCCAGTGACGCAACCACGCTAGAAATTGCGCGACCATGCATGGCGCGCGACTGCCCCTCAACAACGCGTGATCAAGCCATCCAACAAGACCAAAAGTCCAAGACCCGACCCAGGACGCGACCGCGCCGACACATGCGCTCATGTGCCCATGTCAGGCCAGGAAATATCCAAAACCCTACCTCTCCCTTGTGTTGTGCTTAGGCTTTGAAATTCCTTCATTTGAAAAGTGTGGGATAGGGTTAATTAGGTTAATGTCTAGTCACCTTAGAATAAATAGGTAGATCTTTTCCTCCTCTCTAATCATCCATTGTTCCAATAATCTTTCATTTCATTTTAAGTAGAATTTTAGCAATGAGCCAAGAGTAGTCTCCTAGACATTGTATGGTTGGTTCGAGCCATTAGGCTGATTCTATGTAAGGTTTATAATCCTTGGTTCTCATTTATAATATGCATCAATTGATTTATCCTCTTGCTTTTAATACCTATTGAATGGAATTTGCATTTTGGATTGATCACCTAGGTTGTTTAGTTCAATTTCATATAGCTAGGCTTAGGTTTATCCTAGTTGGAGAACCTAACCGTTATAGTAGAAAAATCAGTACCTGGACTAGTTGGACTTCTAGGGATGTGGAGGATAATAAGGTGTTAGTAGCCAAGTGGCGCTGCATCTTCCTATCTATTCTTGTGCTTTATGCTGCCTAGGAGATAATCTTCATAGTTTTAGGAATGGATTTGTAGCTAAGGGTTATGTTGACTTTATTAGCTATATAGGAACAAGGATTAGGGAAATTACATGACATATAGGCATTAGGAAAAGGAGATAGAACCCAAATAGAGGAACCTAGGACCATTGATTCAATCTAATTGGTGAAGACCAATCATATGAAGTGTTTGTCCCATTTTAATCAAACAATCTTTAGAAATTAGTTTTACCAAATCCCCCTTTGTTAGTTTTCTAGTTCATCCAATTAATATCGTGAGAATTGATTGAATTTAGGTTCCTTGTGGGATTCGACCCCTACCTACCACTCCACTCTTGTACAGGAGTTTGAATGGATTTATTTTGATTGGAGGGCCGAACGACAACCTCTGTCACTGATCTTTTCCATCCTTGATGGTTGCTGGGATCTCCTCATTATCGCGTTAGATGATCTTCTAGCATTGGTAGTTTTGTGTATGGATGTAAGTTCTGTGAAGTCCCAACCACCAATCGAGCTCTCCTTCTTGAAGTTCGTGCAGTTTGTTGATGGATATGCCAAGTGTGAATTCTCAGTTCTTGGTCATTGTTTCAGAATTGGATGCGGCTCTAATACCAATTATAAGATCGCCGAAGGGGTTAATCTAAGGAACTGAGAGTTCAGTTCCTAAGAGCGGAATATAAGCTACTTCCATTGAAAAAACTTCAATTCTGGAAACAAAAATACTCTTTTCTATTGATCGATCATAGGACTTAAACTCAAGACGAACACACAGTTCTAGACTCGATATATGATTGTCTTTATTAATCTTGTACAATCTCTCTCTCAATGAATATTTCTAATCGGTGAGCACCCGAAAAACTATTCTTTCAACACTTAATTGACGAACATGTGAGTGGCTACAAACTAATTTCCTAAACAATATTGATAAACTAGTCAAGCTTATCTAAAATTCAACAATAAAAAGAATCTCAACTATAACATCTAATGAACAATCATAACCATTTCCTAAAGAGTTGTTTCTTTCTAAACATAGGAACTAGCGATGATTCTTTCCTTATTTGTGTGCTTGGGACCCTTCAGTGATATCGTTTTGGTTCCCTTTGTGCTAGTACTTTGTGAATCCTTGTATTCTACTCGTCGGTCCCCTTGAGCACTTACAACATGTTCCAAGATCCTTAGTTCCTTTTTCGTATTCCAAGATATTCTATTTGCTTTTCCTTTAGCATGGTTCCAAAAAAAGCTCTATTATAATCCTGCAATGTCTCATTCAAGGTAGATGTTAAATGAATGAAGTGTCTGTTATCATTAGAACTAAGGAGACGAGGGATATGAACTCAATTACTAGTTCATATAATGTGTTCTACAACTCACATCCTTGACTCGGTCTTCAACTGTTAGCATCGTCTTTGGTCTTGATTTTCTCTTGAACTCTTCAAAGCCTCGGAAGTCTTATAATCACTCTAAATAACTTGATATTTCAAATTCCATGTAGAATCATCAATGTATCCGAACATGCCCTAATGTAGATCATAACATACCAAAATACCGTCTAATTCTTGTGTAATAGAGACGTCGAAGACATGTCTATAATTAGTACCTTCTGCCAATGCTAGCGTTTCTTGCTTAATGCTTTTTTTGGTTTCAACCATTGATTGGTTCGTCCTGGTTACCTAATGTTGATAGGACTATTATGCTCTGTTTGAGGTTCTAGTCCCTCTCGTATAGGAATAGGAACAACTCGCATCAAGATAGAATATTTAGATTGACTATGATCATCAACACTCCTGAACACTAATACGACGCTTTGCTAAGATTCCTTCGGTTTATTGATACTTTATTTTTCTATTTTCTTAGTTTTATATTTTACCAATCCCTTTGTTGTTACTCTATTGAAATCATTTGAGAATAATAGATAAAGGCCAGCCTGTGAATTCAATGCTTGCTTTCCCTATATTACTTGCTAGTTAATTTTTAAGGAGTATTTAGGTACTTTTAGTTTAGACTAACTTGTCTCACATTTTGCACACGAGAGCGTTTGTTGACCCATAAAATAACCAGCATTCACTCTCCTTTCAAATTGGAATTTTTTTCTTTTGAGGAAGGCAATTTTTATCTAATTTTTGTGTGATTTCTTCTACACATCTCTTGGTGTGTGCCATTACATGGTTCACATCCATTCTGTTAATTCTTCTCATGTTTCTCCAGTTCTAGAGATCGAGCGCGAGTTTTATACTTTATGAAGGCAAGCACGAGTTCTTGATCCGGAAGAGGGAGCGGAAGACTATGTCTGACATTTGTTTGCTATTAAAGCTAATTTCGAGGTTGAGATGGCTTTACTAGGTGATAGAAGAACTTTAGAATCCTTGACCACTCCTAACTTGAGGCTACTGACTAGGGAACTAGGGTTTCTTATGCTCCCTGGAGGTTAACGATTTGAGATGAAAACGAGTTTAGTTCACTTACTACCCGAATTCTCTGGCACATCTATGAAAGATCCAATTCAACACTTGGACGAGTTCATAGAGGGTTGTACGAACTTGAGTTCAGCTAATGTGGACGAATATAAATAAATATGAGGTCATTTTCCTTCTCACTGAAAGTTAAGCTAAGGACTAGTACCATACTCTGTCTCCAGGAAGTCTTACAAATTGGGTTGCACTGAAGAGGCTTTTCTTATCCAAATATTTCTCAGCTACCAAGTCCAAATCTTTGAAGGAAAATATAAGCAATATGGAGGAATTCGTTGATGAGTCCCTATGCAACTATTTATAAAGGTTCAAGAAGTTGATTAAGAGTTTTCCTTGTCATGGCAACCAAGAGCACGACTTAATTATTTTTCTACGCAGTGGTCTCTACAAGGTTGACTTACATATGGTTAATGCATTGTATGGAGGTAATATGCTTAAATTGCCTTATGAGCAAACACCGATGTCCAAACCAGTATGAAACAACTAATTGTGGCTAATGTGAAATAAAATATAATCAAGTGAACTTTTACAAGCAACTTGATCAACTGACCGAGGTTTTTGGCAAATTCAGAAGCAAGTCTTGGGTCGTCTCCCATCTTAGACAAAGAAGAATCCCGACATCCAGAATGTAAGTTCCTTGGATGTGTGTTTTGATGAAGATGAGACTGATTTTGAAGCGATTTGGAATGATTTCGAGGAGAAGTTTATCCTCCATGATGTTTATGATGAAGAGCAAAGACAACATGAATAACTAATTCAGGTTGGTGGTGCCCACCACTACGCTAGTGGCGCCCTCTGATCAGTATTTGAATTAGAGGGCGATTATGAAGTATTTCCATGAGCCCACCCCTCATCTAGAAGTGCCCGTCACTGTGGCAACACATTAATTTTGGTGCCCGCCTCTCATATTTCAGTGCACATCCCTCTAAATTTTTAGAGATGGATTAACGCCAAGCACCCACCGCTTGGACTGAAGCGCCCGGCGCTGAGACGATGTCTTTAATTTCGGCTGCTTCTCTCCTACCGACGCCCGCCAAAAACACAATTTTGAAACAACTGAGTTGGATGATGTCTCATGCGACCGCCTCTGTTTGCTAGGTGCCCACTGATCCTTCTGTTGTGAATGAAAAAAGCGCCCTTTTTTAGAAAAGTGAGAGTTATCAAGGACCATCCACAAGCCCAACCACACAAGGGGCAGTCACAAAAGCAAGATCAAGGAAGCTAGAAGAAGACTTTGCAAGCATGATCAAGGAAGCCACTTTGTGCACCTCAATGAACCATGATATGGACACCATTATTCCCAATCTCATAGTATGTCTCAGAGGAGGAGCTACTCAACAACTTTGATTAAAATCCCAAAGCTCAACAAGGACCCTAAGAAGCTGCATGTTCATCCAAAGTTACCTTCCTGGCAATCCCAAAAAATTTGAGCACTTAGCCATTCTCGGCTACGTTTTGTGTCTTCCCCTTTAGAGCCTTGAAATCACTCTTTCTCAAGGACTTTTATAGAGGTATTTTAGACTTAACTCATGTTATTAGAGTGCTCTATGGCCCCGGTTCCAAAGGGGTATAAAGGCTCTCTAAAACGCTGTTTTAGGACTTTTGTCAAATTTAGAACTTTGTGTGTTTGTACTCACAAGTGGCTTGTGAACCCTCAAGCTTCAATCTTGAAACAATGTCCATCCTAGGTGTTTTGTGAATAGTAATTTCAAGATTTTCTTTCCACTAATCACACTAGACATCCTCTAGGTTCTTTAGGAGTCATTATATCCTCGTGTAAATTTGTAGGCAAAGGGTTTTCTTTACTTCCATGTTGTGTCAAGGTCCAAGGTGCTCATGTTTGTGTAAGGGAGGTTCGGAGCATCAATCTATCCTTTCCTCTTATCTTATTCTCTTCTTTTTCCTAAGATAGTTTCCATTGGAAGCTACCTTAGTTTTGTTGTTGTTCCACCTTTGTTTGAGCTCGTGTTGTCTAGATCAAGCTACAAGGGAGTCATTCTTACATCAACTGGTATCAGAGCTCAGGGTAACTTCACAAGAAACCATCTATCTAAACCCCAAAACCATTGCAACTACATTGGTTGCAAGAACCAAAGAAAAAAAGTCCCATACCTAACTTTGTGTCTTGTTGTTCCTTGTCGTTGCTCTTTCTAATTTGGTGAGATCTTTTGTAGGGAAGAAGCCAAAGATGTGTTATTTAATTTTCTCTTGAGGATTCACTAAGCTTGAAGAAGGAATGTCAAGATCACACCTAGCCAAACCAACTACCTGAGCAAATTACATAAATCTTCCTTTGTGTGAAGCCACAAAAAGCTTGATCCACCCCCGGACCAAACAGCACCCCATTGAGTCCCATCAAGTCTAATCCCTAGTCACGGTTGTTGAATTCAAAATCCCACCAGAGATCAATGGAGAGAGCGTGGACAATAGCTGGGCTTGCAAACACTTTTGACTCGACCCTCTGCCATTTCGTCTCGTGCCAGAGAAGAAGTCATTCGTTCCTTTTTTCACCAAAAAGTTACCTACTTTTTTCCATATTTGGTTTTCCAAAATTTGGTAAAAAAGAGGAAAGAAAAACATTTAGAAAAACCGGATCTTAGCATAAAAAGGTAGCACTTAAGGTAGTTTTGTGACTTTTGTTGTAACGTTTCTTTAGAAACATTTTGTACGTGTCCATGTGAATATAAGAACATCAAAGACAAGGAGGAGAGAGGATTTCCATGAGCCTCTCACACCTAGAATAAAGACCCTAACCCTCTTTGGCTTAGCCGGCAACGAAGTTGCCAAGGCTTCAACTCTCTCATTACCTCACATATCTTAGACACTCTGGACTCAAACTGAAGCTTCTCAAGTCCACGTTCAAGGTCAATACGGAGGTAACTCCCTAACTAGTTCCTTCAAGCTTAAAAACACTTGTTTACTTTCAACTTCTTGTAAGCCGAGAGTAGTCAAGTAATGAACTTTGAGACCCTTTTCTTACCTAGCTCTTGAGTTGTGTAGTGTGATCAATTGGTGGTACTGATTCCTTGTTTGTTGCTCTTCACAAGATATCAAAAGTATGGGAAGGACATTGACTGAGTGGTGAGAAGAGAGCCACCAAATATCACTACCCGGGCTTGTTATTATCCTAACACTTAACCAATTTTTGTTTTGTTGATCATGTTAGAATCTAACCAAGGATCACTTCATGGTTCTCAACCAGACCTTCCTCCACCCATTCACTTAGACCAAAATCATGGAACAAGGAAGGGAATTTTTTTAGAAGGGAATTTTTTTAACACAACACTCATTATGTGAATAGGTATGATGATGACTGTGATGATGAGATGCAGGATGACAAGATCATGGAATAAGGAGGAGGGAATAAAGGAGGATGGAATAGAAGACCAAGGAACCAAAGAAATATACCAAGGGAACCAGAGGATGGTCTTGGCAAGTTGAAGGTCAAGCTACCTACATTTGAAGACAAGTGTGATGCAGACCTATACATGGATTGGCAGAAGAAGATGGACCAAGTGTGGACTTGCCACAACTTCCCAGAACTAAGGAAGGTTCAATTATCTGCCCTAGAATTCCAAGGGTTTGCCAGTATTTGGTGGGATAACCTAGTCAGAGAACGAAGATCCCATTATGAACCACCAGTGCACACTTGGCAAGAGATGAAGGCTTTGATGAGAGCAAGGTTCATACCTGCACACTACTCCAGAGACCTTAGACAAAGACATGAAATCCTTAGACAAGGATCCATGAGTACAGAGGAGGCCTTCAATGCCATGCACGTGTCCATGATCAAAGAAAATGTGAGAGAAGATGATGAAGCAACCAGTGCTAGGTATCTTAGAGTGCTCAACTCTTCCATCTCTATGGAAGTTCACATGTATCCCTACAACAATAGCAACGAGCTTCTCCACAATGCCATCAAGGTTGAAAGAAAGCTCAAGGCTAGAGTTTTTCCAAGGTACAAAGACCAATAGCTCCAACAATGCTTGGAAAGGGAAGGTTGGAACTTCTACACCTAATCAAGCCAAAGATGTTAGTTCTCATAGAGAGCCTTACAAGGGTACATAAAACCAGTTCACTAAGCCCCAAGGCACCACATGTGGCAACAAGGGAAGTACTTCTAACCCTCCTAATGCTACTACTTATGTGAACCCTAAGACTAGTAACATTGAATTCTTTAAGTGTAAATGAAAAGGTCATTATATGAGAGATGGTCCTAACAAGAGAACTATGATAGTTAACTCTCTAGGACAATATGATTCAGAAAGTGATCAAGATGAAAACTATGACCTTAATCACATAGTTGAGCATGACAATGAGTGAGTTGATGAATATGAGCTAGACTATGATCAAGGTGAAATTTTGATATGCAAAAGGACTTTAAGTGCACAGTTTGAGCTACTAGAAGATAACCAAAGAGGGAACTTGTTCGATACTAGGTGTTTAGTCGAGGATAAGGTGTGTGAATTGATCATAGATGGAGGTAGTTGTTGTAACACTGCCACTACTAAATTAGTGACTAAGCTACAACCTAAATCAGTTTTACACCCTAGGCCTTTTAAGTTACATTGGATGAATGATTCTGGTGAGCTTAAGGTCCATAGACAATGTAAGGTTACTCTCATGATAGGACATTATGTAGACAACATCTTATGTGACATACTACCTATGCAAGCTTGTCATATACTCTTAGGAAGACCTTGGCAACATGAGAACAAAGTGAACCATGATGGTTTTCCTCACAAGTATACTTTCTTGTTTATTGGTAAGCATATTACTCTCAATCCTATGACTCCCTTATAGATTGTCAAGGCTGCAAAGCAAAAGAGGAACAAGGAGAAGGTTAAGACTAGTGGAAAGGTGAGGAACAAGGTTCAAGGGTAAGACAAGGGACATATTGCATTGCTATCCTCAAAGGAAGAGATCCATGATCAATGCCTACCTAGGGACACAAGGCTCATGTGCATGACCAAGACTCACACTTTAGCCCTAGAAGGAAGCTTTGAAGGACTCCCTCCTTCCTAACAACAAATACTAGAATCCTCCAAGGAAGTGTTCCCTGAAGAGCTAATTGAAGGGCTACCACCATTCAGAGGCATAGAACATCAAATTGACTTCATCCCAGGGGCCACACTACCTCATAGGCCAGCCTACAAGATGAAACCCAAAGAGAGTCAAGAGATAGAGGATCAAGTGCAAGAGCTATTAAAGAAAGGTTATGTTAGACAAAGCATGTCACCTTGTGCAGTTCCAGTTTTGCTAGTTCCTAAGAAGGAGGATACATGGAGAATGTGTGTGGATTATAGAGCTATCAACAACATCACCATCAAGTATAGGCACCCCATACCTAAGCTTGATTATATGTTAGACGAAATCCATGGAGCCACTTGCTTCTCCCAGATTGATCTCAAGAGTGGTTAACACCAAATCAGGATGAGAGAGCGAGATGAGTGGAAGACTGCCTTCAAGACTAAGTTTGGCCTCTATGAATGGATCGTCATTCCATTTGGCCTCACTAATGCACCATCTACCTTCATGAGACTCATGAACCATTTTGTTAGAGATTACATTAACTAGTTTGTGGTTGTGTACTTTGATGAAATCCTCATCTACTCTAAGTCCTTGCAAGACCATGAAGATCACCTTAGGGAAGTGTTATCCAAACTGAAAACTGAATCTCTTTTTGCTAACCTTAAGATGTGTGAATTCTACTCTTATCATGTTACTTTTCTTGGCTTTGTAGTAAGATCAAGAGGTTTAGAAGTGGACAAGGACAAGATCAAGGCTATACAAGAATGGCCATCACCAACCAGTGTCACACAAGTGAGGAGCTTCCAAGGACTAGCCGGTTTCTATAGAAGGTTTGTGAGGTACTTTATCACCATAGCCCCACCACTCACTGAGATAAAAAAAGAAGAACACACCATTCACTTGTGGTCCAAGACAAGAACAATCCTTCCATGAGCTCAAGGTCAAGCTAACTAAGGCACCACTCTTGGTATTGACAAATTTCTTCTGGCCTTGGTATTGGAGATGTGCTTGTGCAAAAGGGCAAACCCATAGCTTTTTCAGTGAAAAACTCAAAGGTGCTACTCTCAACTACTCTACTTATGATAAGGAGCTCTATGCTTTGTTTAGAGTCCTTAAGAGTTGGCAACACTACCTCTGGCCCTCTGAGTTTGTCTTGCATACTAACCATGAGTCACTTAAGCACTTTAGAAGCCAAGACAAACTAGATAGAAGGCATTGTAGGTGGACGGAATTCATTCAGACTTGTCCTTATATTATCAAGCATAAGAAAGAAAAATACTACATTGTTGTAGATGCTTTGTCTAGGAGACATGTTTTACTCACTACACTTGGCTCTAGGGTTATAGGCTTTTCCTCCATCAAAGAGCTATATGATGAAGACATGGACTTTGGGACTATCTACACACACTGAAGAGATGAGGGTCCAATGGACAAGTTTTAATTGTTTGATGGATACTTGTTTAATGTGGACAAGGTGTGCATTCCTAGGTGTTCCATAAGGATCTTGCTTGTTGTGGAAGCTCATAAGGGAGGACTTATGGGAGTTTTGGAATGGAAAAGTCATATGGCATGCTCCACACTCACTTCGACTGGCCACACATGCTTAGAGATGTAAATACCATGTTGAGGAAATGCATTGAGTGACTTAAGGCCAAGTCTAGAGTAAAACCCCAAGGATTATACACACCACTGCCTATACCTAATGCACCATGGCTTTACATTTGTATGGAATTCATTGTAGATTGCCTAGGACTAGAAAGGAAAGAGATTCCATCTTTTTAGTGGTGGATAGGTATAGTAAGATGGAACATTTCATAGCTTATAACAAAACTGATGATGCCACTAATGTAGCTAACCTATTCTTTAGTGAGGTAGTTAGATTACATGTGGTACCTAGGACTATTGTGAGTGATAGAGATCCTATGTTTTTGAGCCACTTTTGGAGGACACTATGAGGTAAGCTAGGAACTAAGTTACTATTTTCCACATCTAGCCACCCACAAACTGATGGCCAAATTGAGGTGTCTAAAAGAACCCTAAGAATCTTGCTTAGGGCACTGATTAAGAAAAACCTTAAGTCTTTGGAAGACGTGCTACCTCATGTGGATTTTTATAATAATATAGTTGTACATTGTTCCACCAGTATGAGTCCATTCATGTGTGTTTATGGAACTAACCCACTAACCCTATTTGATCTTAGTCCTTTGCCTTGCAAAGAGAAGTGTGATTTCAGTACAGAGAACCAAGTAAAGCACATCTATGAGCTACATGAGAGGACTAGGATGAGGCTTGAAAAGCTTGCATAAGACATGGCTAGGAGCAAGAACAAGCATAGGAGGAAAGTGCTACTCAAAGAAGGAAATCTAGTGTTGGTGCATCTTAGGAAGGAAAAGTTTCCTAACCTAAGGACTTCCAAACTCTCCCCAAGGGGTGATGGACCTTTCCAGGAGCTAAGGGTGGTTTGTGACAATGCCTATGTCATTGATCTACATGAGGGATATGTAGTCAACCCCACATTGAACATAGGAGACCTCACTCTCTAACAAAAGGGGCATGATGACACCATGGATGAAGATGAACCAATAGAGACGTTACACATCAAGGATGGAGATGACCTCAGGTCAAGCCCTTTTCAAGAATGAGGGGATGATGGAGGACCATCCACAAGCCAAACCACACAAGGGGCATTCAAAAGAGCAAGAGTAAGGAAGCTAGAAGATGACCTTGCATGCATGATCAAGGAAGCCACCTTGTGCACCACAATGAACCATGACATGGACACCATTATGCTCAAGCTCCTAGTATGTCTCAGTGGAGGAGCTACTCAAAAACTTTGATGACAATACCGAAGCTCAACAAGGACCCTAAGAGGTTGTAGTTTCATCCAAAGTTACCTTCCCGACAATCCAACAACTTTGAGCACTTAGACATTCTCGGCTATGTTTTGTGTCTTCCCCTTTAGATCCTTGACCTCCCTCTTTCTCAAGGACTTCTCTAAGGGTATTTTAGACTTAACTTGTGTATGTTTATAGTGCTCTAGGGCCCCGGTTCCAAATGGGTATAAAAGCTCTCTAAAACTATGTTCTAGGACCTTTTGTCAAATTTAGAACTTTATGTGTTTGTACTCGCAAGTAGCTTGTGAACCCTCAAGCTTCAAGCTTGAAACAATGTCCATCCTAGTGGTTTTTTGAAGAGTAATTCAAGAGTTTATTTCCACTAATCAAACTATACATCCTCTTGGTGCATTAGGAGTCATTACCACCTCTAGTGTCAAGTTGTAGGCAAAGGGTTTTCTTTACCTTCCATGTTGTGTCAAGGTTAAGTCCAAGGTGCTCATGTTTGTGTAAGGGAGGTTAGGAGCACCAATCTATCATTTCCTCGTATCTCATTCTCTTGTTTTTCCTAAGATAGTTTCCGTTGGAGGCAACCTTAGTTTTGTTGTTGTTCCACCTTTGTTGAGCTTGTGTTGTCTAGATCGAGCTACAAGGGAGTCATCCCTACATTAGAGAGCCTCTAGCCATCTATCAATGCATCTCTTATCGAGTCATTATCAAATTGTTCTACTTTGGATCTCGTGAACCCTATTGTCAGATGCCCCGTTTCCTAAAACATTGAGTCGTATGAAGCTGCACAAGACTCACAAGTACATGCTCTAGACGTTTCACGACGTGAGGAGAACGCGCCCTTGTATGTGGATATATGAGCAGATTCAGTTGCGGCTTAGTTTTTAGATGGATTGGCTAAGCACAAGCAAGATCAAAGGCTTCGTTCTACGAAGAAGAAGACTACGGGCGAGGAAGTTTCTTCTGTGCTTCAACAACGCTTACCAAAGAAGTGTGGAGACCCGAGATGTTCACAATTCGGATTACTATCGAGAATGAGAAGTTCAATTAGTGTTTACTCGATTTTGGTGCGTCTATCAATATTCGTACTTCTTACTTAAATGATTCTTTAGATCTTGGTCTTCTTTCTATACTAGAGTTCCCATTCAAGTGGCAGACATGTCGAACATTCTTCCCCTCGTTAAGTTGGAAGATGTATTGGTAAGCGTGGGAGACTTTATATTTCCTGTTGAGTTTTATGTCG
>NW_027367391.1:0-58597 GCF_046119375.1 Phyllobates terribilis | reverse complement strand
AATTGCAACCGTGCAATGTGGAGATATTACTGTTTGTGCATTTACAATATTCATTGATTTTGCCATTGAAAAACATGTTTTTCATATACCAGAAATGTTTGAAGCTACTGACTGAATGAAAGGAGCTGGCATCTCACTCTCTTTGAATCTTCTTTATCATGCTAGGATTAACAGGAAAAAGCTAAAAATTTCAGAATTGCACCGTGCAATGTGGAGATATTACTGTTTGTGCATTACAATATTCATTGATTTTTGCCATTGAAAAACATGTTTTTCATATACCAGAAATGTTTGAAGCTACTGACTGAATGAAAGGAGCTGGCATCTCACTCTCTTTGAATCTTCTTTATCATGCTAGGATTAACAGGAAAAAGCTAAAAATTTCAGAATTGCACCGTGCAATGTGGAGATATTACTGTTTGTGCATTTACAATATTCATTGATTTTTGCCATTGAAAAACATGTTTTTCATATACCAGAAATGTTTGAAGCTACTGACTGAATGAAAGGAGCTGGCATCTCACTCTCTTTGAATCTTCTTTATCATGCTAGGATTAACAGGAAAAAGCTAAAAATTTCAGAATTGCACCGTGCAATGTGGAGATATTACTGTTTGTGCATTTACAATATTCATTGATTTTTGCCATTGAAAAACATGTTTTTCATATACCAGAAATGTTTGAAGCTACTGACTGAATGAAAGGAGCTGGCATCTCACTCTCTTTGAATCTTCTTTATCATGCTAGGATTAACAGGAAAAAGCTAAAAATTTCAGAATTGCACCGTGCAATGTGGAGATATTACTGTTTGTGCATTTACAATATTCATTGATTTTTGCCATTGAAAAACGTCCAGAAATGTTTGAAGCTACTGACTGAATGAAAGGAGCTGGCATCTCACTCTCTTTGAATCTACTTTATCATGCTAGGATTAGCAGGAAAAAGCAAAAAATTTCAGAATTGCACCGTGCAATGTGGAGATATTACTGTTTGTGCATTTACAATATTCATTGATTTTTGCCATTGAAAAACATGTTTTTCATATACCAGAAATGTTTGAAGCTACTGACTGAATGAAAGGAGCTGGCATCTCACTCTCTTTGAATCTTCTTTATCATGCTAGGATTAACAGGAAAAAGCTAAAAATTTCAGAATTGCACCGTGCAATGTGGAGATATTACTGTTTGTGCATTTACAATATTCATTGATTTTTGCCATTGAAAAACTGTTTTCATATACCAGAAATGTTTGAAGCTACTGACTGAATGAAAGGAGCTGGCATCTCACTCTCTTTGAATCTTCTTTATCATGCTAGGAATAACAGGAAAAAGCAAAAAATTTCAGAATTGCACCGTGCAATGTGGAGATATTACTGTTTGTGCATTTACAATATTCATTGATTTTTGCCATTGAAAAACATGTTTTTCATATACCAGAAATGTTTGAAGCTACTGACTGAATGAAAGGAGCTGGCATCTCACTCTCTTTGAATCTTCTTTATCATGCTAGGATTAACAGGAAAAAGCTAAAAATTTCAGAATTGCACCGTGCAATGTGGAGATATTACTGTTTGTGCATTTACAATATTCATTGATTTTTGCCATTGAAAAACATGTTTTTCATATACCAGAAATGTTTGAAGCTACTGACTGAATGAAAGGAGCTGGCATCTCACTCTCTTTGAATCTTCTTTATCATGCTAGGATTAACAGGAAAAAGCTAAAAATTTCAGAATTGCACCGTGCAATGTGGAGATATTACTGTTTGTGCATTTACAATATTCATTGATTTTTGCCATTGAAAAACATGTTTTTCATATACCAGAAATGTTTGAAGCTACTGACTGAATGAAAGGAGCTGGCATCTCACTCTCTTTGAATCTTCTTTATCATGCTAGGATTAACAGGAAAAAGCTAAAAATTTCAGAATTGCACCGTGCAATGTGGAGATATTACTGTTTGTGCATTTACAATATTCATTGATTTTTGCCATTGAAAAACATGTTTTTCATATACCAGAAATGTTTGAAGCTACTGACTGAATGAAAGGAGCTGGCATCTCACTCTCTTTGAATCTTCTTTATCATGCTAGGATTAACAGGAAAAAGCTAAAAATTTCAGAATTGCACCGTGCAATGTGGAGATATTACTGTTTGTGCATTTACAATATTCATTGATTTTTGCCATTGAAAAACATGTTTTTCATATACCAGAAATGTTTGAAGCTACTGACTGAATGAAAGGAGCTGGCATCTCACTCTCTTTGAATCTTCTTTATCATGCTAGGATTAACAGGAAAAAGCTAAAAATTTCAGAATTGCACCGTGCAATGTGGAGATATTACTGTTTGTGCATTTACAATATTCATTGATTTTTGCCATTGAAAAACATGTTTTTCATATACCAGAAATGTTTGAAGCTACTGACTGAATGAAAGGAGCTGGCATCTCACTCTCTTTGAATCTTCTTTATCATGCTAGGATTAACAGGAAAAAGCTAAAAATTTCAGAATTGCACCGTGCAATGTGGAGATATTACTGTTTGTGCATTTACAATATTCATTGATTTTTGCCATTGAAAAACATGTTTTTCATATACCAGAAATGTTTGAAGCTACTGACTGAATGAAAGGAGCTGGCATCTCACTCTCTTTGAATCTTCTTTATCATGCTAGGATTAACAGGAAAAAGCTAAAAATTTCAGAATTGCACCGTGCAATGTGGAGATATTACTGTTTGTGCATTTACAATATTCATTGATTTTTGCCATTGAAAAACGTTTTTCATATACCAGAAATGTTTGAAGCTACTGACTGAATGAAAGGAGCTGGCATCTCACTCTCTTTGAATCTTCTTTATCATGCTAGGATTAACAGGAAAAAGCTAAAAATTTCAGAATTGCACCGTGCAATGTGGAGATATTACTGTTTGTGCATTTACAATATTCATTGATTTTTGCCATTGAAAAACATGTTTTTCATATACCAGAAATGTTTGAAGCTACTGACTGAATGAAAGGAGCTGGCATCTCACTCTCTTTGAATCTTCTTTATCATGCTAGGATTAACAGGAAAAAGCTAAAAATTTCAGAATTGCACCGTGCAATGTGGAGATATTACTGTTTGTGCATTTACAATATTCATTGATTTTTGCCATTGAAAAACATGTTTTTCATATACCAGAAATGTTTGAAGCTACTGACTGAATGAAAGGAGCTGGCATCTCACTCTCTTTGAATCTTCTTTATCATGCTAGGATTAACAGGAAAAAGCAAAAAATTTCAGAATTGCACCGTGCAATGTGGAGATATTACTGTTTGTGCATTTACAATATTCATTGATTTTTGCCATTGAAAAACATGTTTTTCATATACCAGAAATGTTTGAAGCTACTGACTGAATGAAAGGAGCTGGCATCTCACTCTCTTTGAATCTTCTTTATCATGCTAGGATTAACAGGAAAAAGCTAAAAATTTCAGAATTGCACCGTGCAATGTGGAGATATTACTGTTTGTGCATTTACAATATTCATTGATTTTTGCCATTGAAAAACATGTTTTTCATATACCAGAAATGTTTGAAGCTACTGACTGAATGAAAGGAGCTGGCATCTCACTCTCTTTGAATCTTCTTTATCATGCTAGGATTAACAGGAAAAAGCAAAAAATTTCAGAATTGCACCGTGCAATGTGGAGATATTACTGTTTGTGCATTTACAATATTCATTGATTTTTGCCATTGAAAAACATGTTTTTCATATACCAGAAATGTTTGAAGCTACTGACTGAATGAAAGGAGCTGGCATCTCACTCTCTTTGAATCTTCTTTATCATGCTAGGATTAACAGGAAAAAGCTAAAAATTTCAGAATTGCACCGTGCAATGTGAGATATTACTGTTTGTGCATTTACAATATTCATTGATTTTTGCCATTGAAAAACATGTTTTTCATATACCAGAAATGTTTGAAGCTACTGACTGAATGAAAGGAGCTGGCATCTCACTCTCTTTGAATCTTCTTTATCATGCTAGGATTAACAGGAAAAAGCTAAAAATTTCAGAATTGCACCGTGCAATGTGGAGATATTACTGTTTGTGCATTTACAATATTCATTGATTTTTGCCATTGAAAAACATGTTTTTCATATACCAGAAATGTTTGAAGCTACTGACTGAATGAAAGGAGCTGGCATCTCACTCTCTTTGAATCTTCTTTATCATGCTAGGATTAACAGGAAAAAGCTAAAAATTTCAGAATTGCACCGTGCAATGTGGAGATATTACTGTTTGTGCATTTACAATATTCATTGATTTTTGCCATTGAAAAACATGTTTTTCATATACCAGAAATGTTTGAAGCTACTGACTGAATGAAAGGAGCTGGCATCTCACTCTCTTTGAATCTTCTTTATCATGCTAGGATTAACAGGAAAAAGCTAAAAATTTCAGAATTGCACCGTGCAATGTGGAGATATTACTGTTTGTGCATTTACAATATTCATTGATTTTTGCCATTGAAAAACATGTTTTTCATATACCAGAAATGTTTGAAGCTACTGACTGAATGAAAGGAGCTGGCATCTCACTCTCTTTGAATCTTCTTTATCATGCTAGGATTAACAGGAAAAAGCTAAAAATTTCAGAATTGCACCGTGCAATGTGGAGATATTACTGTTTGTGCATTTACAATATTCATTGATTTTTGCCATTGAAAAACGTCCAGAAATGTTTGAAGCTACTGACTGAATGAAAGGAGCTGGCATCTCACTCTCTTTGAATCTTCTTTATCATGCTAGGATTAACAGGAAAAAGCTAAAAATTTCAGAATTGCACCGTGCAATGTGGAGATATTACTGTTTGTGCATTTACAATATTCATTGATTTTTGCCATTGAAAAACATGTTTTTCATATACCAGAAATGTTTGAAGCTACTGACTGAATGAAAGGAGCTGGCATCTCACTCTCTTTGAATCTTCTTTATCATGCTAGGATTAACAGGAAAAAGCTAAAAATTTCAGAATTGCACCGTGCAATGTGGAGATATTACTGTTTGTGCATTTACAATATTCATTGATTTTTGCCATTGAAAAACATGTTTTTCATATACCAGAAATGTTTGAAGCTACTGACTGAATGAAAGGAGCTGGCATCTCACTCTCTTTGAATCTTCTTTATCATGCTAGGATTAACAGGAAAAAGCTAAAAATTTCAGAATTGCACCGTGCAATGTGGAGATATTAGTTTGTGCATTTACAATATTCATTGATTTTTGCCATTGAAAAACGTCCAGAAATGTTTGAAGCTACTGACTGAATGAAAGGAGCTGGCATCTCACTCTCTTTGAATCTTCTTTATCATGCTAGGATTAGCAGGAAAAAGCAAAAAATTTCAGAATTGCACCGTGCAATGTGGAGATATTACTGTTTGTGCATTTACAATATTCATTGATTTTTGCCATTGAAAAACGTCCAGAAATGTTTGAAGCTACTGACTGAATGAAAGGAGCTGGCATCTCACTCTCTTTGAATCTTCTTTATCATGCTAGGATTAACAGGAAAAAGCTAAAAATTTCAGAATTGCACCGTGCAATGTGGAGATATTACTGTTTGTGCATTTACAATATTCATTGATTTTTGCCATTGAAAAACGTCCAGAAATGTTTGAAGCTACTGACTGAATGAAAGGAGCTGGCATCTCACTCTCTTTGAATCTTCTTTATCATGCTAGGATTAACAGGAAAAAGCTAAAAATTTCAGAATTGCACCGTGCAATGTGGAGATATTACTGTTTGTGCATTTACAATATTCATTGATTTTTGCCATTGAAAAACATGTTTTTCATATACCAGAAATGTTTGAAGCTACTGACTGAATGAAAGGAGCTGGCATCTCACTCTCTTTGAATCTTCTTTATCATGCTAGGATTAACAGGAAAAAGCAAAAAATTTCAGAATTGCACCGTGCAATGTGGAGATATTACTGTTTGTGCATTTACAATATTCATTGATTTTTGCCATTGAAAAACATGTTTTTCATATACCCAGAAATGTTTGAAGCTACTGACTGAATGAAAGGAGCTGGCATCTCACTCTCTTTGAATCTTCTTTATCATGCTAGGATTAACAGGAAAAAGCTAAAAATTTCAGAATTGCACCGTGCAATGTGGAGATATTACTGTTTGTGCATTTACAATATTCATTGATTTTTGCCATTGAAAAACATGTTTTTCATATACCAGAAATGTTTGAAGCTACTGACTGAATGAAAGGAGCTGGCATCTCACTCTCTTTGAATCTTCTTTATCATGCTAGGATTAACAGGAAAAAGCAAAAAATTTCAGAATTGCACCGTGCAATGTGGAGATATTACTGTTTGTGCATTTACAATATTCATTGATTTTTGCCATTGAAAAACATGTTTTTCATATACCAGAAATGTTTGAAGCTACTGACTGAATGAAAGGAGCTGGCATCTCACTCTCTTTGAATCTTCTTTATCATGCTAGGATTAACAGGAAAAAGCTAAAAATTTCAGAATTGCACCGTGCAATGTGGAGATATTACTGTTTGTGCATTTACAATATTCATTGATTTTTGCCATTGAAAAACGTCCAGAAATGTTTGAAGCTACTGACTGAATGAAAGGAGCTGGCATCTCACTCTCTTTGAATCTTCTTTATCATGCTAGGATTAACAGGAAAAAGCTAAAAATTTCAGAATTGCACCGTGCAATGTGGAGATATTACTGTTTGTGCATTTACAATATTCATTGATTTTTGCCATTGAAAAACATGTTTTTCATATACCAGAAATGTTTGAAGCTACTGACTGAATGAAAGGAGCTGGCATCTCACTCTCTTTGAATCTTCTTTATCATGCTAGGATTAACAGGAAAAAGCAAAAAATTTCAGAATTGCACCGTGCAATGTGGAGATATTACTGTTTGTGCATTTACAATATTCATTGATTTTTGCCATTGAAAAACATGTTTTTCATATACCAGAAATGTTTGAAGCTACTGACTGAATGAAAGGAGCTGGCATCTCACTCTCTTTGAATCTTCTTTATCATGCTAGGATTAACAGGAAAAAGCTAAAAATTTCAGAATTGCACCGTGCAATGTGGAGATATTACTGTTTGTGCATTTACAATATTCATTGATTTTTGCCATTGAAAAACATGTTTTTCATATACCAGAAATGTTTGAAGCTACTGACTGAATGAAAGGAGCTGGCATCTCACTCTCTTTGAATCTTCTTTATCATGCTAGGATTAACAGGAAAAAGCTAAAAATTTCAGAATTGCACCGTGCAATGTGGAGATATTACTGTTTGTGCATTTACAATATTCATTGATTTTTGCCATTGAAAAACATGTTTTTCATATACCAGAAATGTTTGAAGCTACTGACTGAATGAAAGGAGCTGGCATCTCACTCTCTTTGAATCTTCTTTATCATGCTAGGATTAACAAGGAAAAAGCTAAAAATTTCAGAATTGCACCGTGCAATGTGGAGATATTACTGTTTGTGCATTTACAATATTCATTGATTTTTGCCATTGAAAAACGTCCAGAAATGTTTGAAGCTACTGACTGAATGAAAGGAGCTGGCATCTCACTCTCTTTGAATCTTCTTTATCATGCTAGGATTAACAGGAAAAAGCTAAAAATTTCAGAATTGCACCGTGCAATGTGGAGATATTACTGTTTGTGCATTTACAATATTCATTGATTTTTGCCATTGAAAAACGTCCAGAAATGTTTGAAGCTACTGACTGAATGAAAGGAGCTGGCATCTCACTCTCTTTGAATCTTCTTTATCATGCTAGGATTAACAGGAAAAAGCTAAAAATTTCAGAATTGCACCGTGCAATGTGGAGATATTACTGTTTGTGCATTTACAATATTCATTGATTTTTGCCATTGAAAAACATGTTTTTCATATACCAGAAATGTTTGAAGCTACTGACTGAATGAAAGGAGCTGGCATCTCACTCTCTTTGAATCTTCTTTATCATGCTAGGATTAACAGGAAAAAGCTAAAAATTTCAGAATTGCACCGTGCAATGTGGAGATATTACTGTTTGTGCATTTACAATATTCATTGATTTTTGCCATTGAAAAACATGTTTTTCATATACCAGAAATGTTTGAAGCTACTGACTGAATGAAAGGAGCTGGCATCTCACTCTCTTTGAATCTTCTTTATCATGCTAGGATTAACAGGAAAAAGCTAAAAATTTCAGAATTGCACCGTGCAATGTGGAGATATTACTGTTTGTGCATTTACAATATTCATTGATTTTTGCCATTGAAAAACGTCCAGAAATGTTTGAAGCTACTGACTGAATGAAAGGAGCTGGCATCTCACTCTCTTTGAATCTTCTTTATCATGCTAGGATTAGCAGGAAAAAGCAAAAAATTTCAGAATTGCACCGTGCAATGTGGAGATATTACTGTTTGTGCATTTACAATATTCATTGATTTTTGCCATTGAAAAACATGTTTTTCCAATACCAGAAATGTTTGAAGCTACTGACTGAATGAAAGGAGCTGGCATCTCACTCTCTTTGAATCTTCTTTATCATGCTAGGATTAACAGGAAAAAGCTAAAAATTTCAGAATTGCACCGTGCAATGTGGAGATATTACTGTTTGTGCATTTACAATATTCATTGATTTTTGCCATTGAAAAACGTCCAGAAATGTTTGAAGCTACTGACTGAATGAAAGGAGCTGGCATCTCACTCTCTTTGAATCTTCTTTATCATGCTAGGATTAACAGGAAAAAGCTAAAAATTTCAGAATTGCACCGTGCAATGTGGAGATATTACTGTTTGTGCATTTACAATATTCATTGATTTTTGCCATTGAAAAACATGTTTTTCATATACCAGAAATGTTTGAAGCTACTGACTGAATGAAAGGAGCTGGCATCTCACTCTCTTTGAATCTTCTTTATCATGCTAGGATTAACAGGAAAAAGCTAAAAATTTCAGAATTGCACCGTGCAATGTGGAGATATTACTGTTTGTGCATTTACAATATTCATTGATTTTTGCCATTGAAAAACATGTTTTTCATATACCAGAAATGTTTGAAGCTACTGACTGAATGAAAGGAGCTGGCATCTCACTCTCTTTGAATCTTCTTTATCATGCTAGGATTAACAGGAAAAAGCTAAAAATTTCAGAATTGCACCGTGCAATGTGGAGATATTACTGTTTGTGCATTTACAATATTCATTGATTTTTGCCATTGAAAAACCATGTTTTTACATATACCAGAAATGTTTGAAGCTACTGACTGAATGAAAGGAGCTGGCATCTCACTCTCTTTGAATCTTCTTTATCATGCTAGGATTAACAGGAAAAAGCTAAAAATTTCAGAATTGCACCGTGCAATGTGGAGATATTACTGTTTGTGCATTTACAATATTCATTGATTTTTGCCATTGAAAAACATGTTTTTCATATACCAGAAATGTTTGAAGCTACTGACTGAATGAAAGGAGCTGGCATCTCACTCTCTTTGAATCTTCTTTATCATGCTAGGATTAACAGGAAAAAGCAAAAAATTTCAGAATTGCACCGTGCAATGTGGAGATATTACTGTTTGTGCATTTACAATATTCATTGATTTTTGCCATTGAAAAACATGTTTTTCATATACCAGAAATGTTTGAAGCTACTGACTGAATGAAAGGAGCTGGCATCTCACTCTCTTTGAATCTTCTTTATCATGCTAGGATTAGCAGGAAAAAGCAAAAAATTTCAGAATTGCACCGTGCAATGTGGAGATATTACTGTTTGTGCATTTACAATATTCATTGATTTTTGCCATTGAAAAACATGTTTTTCATATACCAGAAATGTTTGAAGCTACTGACTGAATGAAAGGAGCTGGCATCTCACTCTCTTTGAATCTTCTTTATCATGCTAGGATTAACAGGAAAAAGCTAAAAATTTCAGAATTGCACCGTGCAATGTGGAGATATTACTGTTTGTGCATTTACAATATTCATTGATTTTTGCCATTGAAAAACATGTTTTTCATATACCAGAAATGTTTGAAGCTACTGACTGAATGAAAGGAGCTGGCATCTCACTCTCTTTGAATCTTCTTTATCATGCTAGGATTAACAGGAAAAAGCTAAAAATTTCAGAATTGCACCGTGCAATGTGGAGATATTACTGTTTGTGCATTTACAATATTCATTGATTTTTGCCATTGAAAAACATGTTTTTCATATACCAGAAATGTTTGAAGCTACTGACTGAATGAAAGGAGCTGGCATCTCACTCTCTTTGAATCTTCTTTATCATGCTAGGATTAACAGGAAAAAGCTAAAAATTTCAGAATTGCACCGTGCAATGTGGAGATATTACTGTTTGTGCATTTACAATATTCATTGATTTTTGCCATTGAAAAACGTCCAGAAATGTTTGAAGCTACTGACTGAATGAAAGGAGCTGGCATCTCACTCTCTTTGAATCTTCTTTATCATGCTAGGATTAGCAGGAAAAAGCAAAAAATTTCAGAATTGCACCGTGCAATGTGGAGATATTACTGTTTGTGCATTTACAATATTCATTGATTTTTGCCATTGAAAAACATGTTTTTCATATACCAGAAATGTTTGAAGCTACTGACTGAATGAAAGGAGCTGGCATCTCACTCTCTTTGAATCTTCTTTATCATGCTAGGATTAACAGGAAAAAGCTAAAAATTTCAGAATTGCACCGTGCAATGTGGAGATATTACTGTTTGTGCATTTACAATATTCATTGATTTTTGCCATTGAAAAACGTCCAGAAATGTTTGAAGCTACTGACTGAATGAAAGGAGCTGGCATCTCACTCTCTTTGAATCTTCTTTATCATGCTAGGTTTAGCAGGAAAAAGCAAAAAATTTCAGAATTGCACCGTGCAATGTGGAGATATTACTGTTTGTGCATTTACAATATTCATTGATTTTTGCCATTGAAAAACATGTTTTTCATATACCAGAAATGTTTGAAGCTACTGACTGAATGAAAGGAGCTGGCATCTCACTCTCTTTGAATCTTCTTTATCATGCTAGGATTAACAGGAAAAAGCTAAAAATTTCAGAATTGCACCGTGCAATGTGGAGATATTACTGTTTGTGCATTTACAATATTCATTGATTTTTGCCATTGAAAAACATGTTTTTCATATACCAGAAATGTTTGAAGCTACTGACTGAATGAAAGGAGCTGGCATCTCACTCTCTTTGAATCTTCTTTATCATGCTAGGATTAACAGGAAAAAGCTAAAAATTTCAGAATTGCACCGTGCAATGTGGAGATATTACTGTTTGTGCATTTACAATATTCATTGATTTTTGCCATTGAAAAACATGTTTTTCATATACCAGAAATGTTTGAAGCTACTGACTGAATGAAAGGAGCTGGCATCTCACTCTCTTTGAATCTTCTTTATCATGCTAGGATTAACAGGAAAAAGCTAAAAATTTCAGAATTGCACCGTGCAATGTGGAGATATTACTGTTTGTGCATTTACAATATTCATTGATTTTTGCCATTGAAAAACATGTTTTTCATATACCAGAAATGTTTGAAGCTACTGACTGAATGAAAGGAGCTGGCATCTCACTCTCTTTGAATCTTCTTTATCATGCTAGGATTAACAGGAAAAAGCTAAAAATTTCAGAATTGCACCGTGCAATGTGGAGATATTACTGTTTGTGCATTTACAATATTCATTGATTTTTGCCATTGAAAAACATGTTTTTTCATATACCCAGAAATGTTTGAAGCTACTGACTGAATGAAAGGAGCTGGCATCTCACTCTCTTTGAATCTTCTTTATCATGCTAGGATTAACAGGAAAAAGCTAAAAATTTCAGAATTGCACCGTGCAATGTGGAGATATTACTGTTTGTGCATTTACAATATTCATTGATTTTTGCCATTGAAAAACATGTTTTTCATATACCAGAAATGTTTGAAGCTACTGACTGAATGAAAGGAGCTGGCATCTCACTCTCTTTGAATCTTCTTTATCATGCTAGGATTAACAGGAAAAAGCTAAAAATTTCAGAATTGCACCGTGCAATGTGGAGATATTACTGTTTGTGCATTTACAATATTCATTGATTTTTGCCATTGAAAAACATGTTTTTCATATACCAGAAATGTTTGAAGCTACTGACTGAATGAAAGGAGCTGGCATCTCACTCTCTTTGAATCTTCTTTATCATGCTAGGATTAACAGGAAAAAGCTAAAAATTTCAGAATTGCACCGTGCAATGTGGAGATATTACTGTTTGTGCATTTACAATATTCATTGATTTTTGCCATTGAAAAACATGTTTTTCATATACCAGAAATGTTTGAAGCTACTGACTGAATGAAAGGAGCTGGCATCTCACTCTCTTTGAATCTTCTTTATCATGCTAGGATTAACAGGAAAAAGCTAAAAATTTCAGAATTGCACCGTGCAATGTGGAGATATTACTGTTTGTGCATTTACAATATTCATTGATTTTTGCCATTGAAAAACATGTTTTTCATATACCAGAAATGTTTGAAGCTACTGACTGAATGAAAGGAGCTGGCATCTCACTCTCTTTGAATCTTCTTTATCATGCTAGGATTAACAGGAAAAAGCTAAAAATTTCAGAATTGCACCGTGCAATGTGGAGATATTACTGTTTGTGCATTTACAATATTCATTGATTTTTGCCATTGAAAAACATGTTTTTTCAATACCAGAAATGTTTGAAGCTACTGACTGAATGAAAGGAGCTGGCATCTCACTCTCTTTGAATCTTCTTTATCATGCTAGGATTAACAGGAAAAAGCTAAAAATTTCAGAATTGCACCGTGCAATGTGGAGATATTACTGTTTGTGCATTTACAATATTCATTGATTTTTGCCATTGAAAAACATGTTTTTCATATACCAGAAATGTTTGAAGCTACTGACTGAATGAAAGGAGCTGGCATCTCACTCTCTTTGAATCTTCTTTATCATGCTAGGATTAACAGGAAAAAGCTAAAAATTTCAGAATTGCACCGTGCAATGTGGAGATATTACTGTTTGTGCATTTACAATATTCATTGATTTTTGCCATTGAAAAACATGTTTTCATATACCAGAAATGTTTGAAGCTACTGACTGAATGAAAGGAGCTGGCATCTCACTCTCTTTGAATCTTCTTTATCATGCTAGGATTAACAGGAAAAAGCTAAAAATTTCAGAATTGCACCGTGCAATGTGGAGATATTACTGTTTGTGCATTTACAATATTCATTGATTTTTGCCATTGAAAAACATGTTTTTCATATACCAGAAATGTTTGAAGCTACTGACTGAATGAAAGGAGCTGGCATCTCACTCTCTTTGAATCTTCTTTATCATGCTAGGATTAACAGGAAAAAGCTAAAAATTTCAGAATTGCACCGTGCAATGTGGAGATATTACTGTTTGTGCATTTACAATATTCATTGATTTTTGCCATTGAAAAACATGTTTTTCATATACCAGAAATGTTTGAAGCTACTGACTGAATGAAAGGAGCTGGCATCTCACTCTCTTTGAATCTTCTTTATCATGCTAGGATTAACAGGAAAAAGCTAAAAATTTCAGAATTGCACCGTGCAATGTGGAGATATTACTGTTTGTGCATTTACAATATTCATTGATTTTTGCCATTGAAAAACATGTTTTTCATATACCAGAAATGTTTGAAGCTACTGACTGAATGAAAGGAGCTGGCATCTCACTCTCTTTGAATCTTCTTTATCATGCTAGGATTAACAGGAAAAAGCTAAAAATTTCAGAATTGCACCGTGCAATGTGGAGATATTACTGTTTGTGCATTTACAATATTCATTGATTTTGCCATTGAAAAACATGTTTTTCATATACCAGAAATGTTTGAAGCTACTGACTGAATGAAAGGAGCTGGCATCTCACTCTCTTTGAATCTTCTTTATCATGCTAGGATTAACAGGAAAAAGCTAAAAAATTTCAGAATTGCACCGTGCAATGTGGAGATATTACTGTTTGTGCATTTACAATATTCATTGATTTTTGCCATTGAAAAACATGTTTTTCATATACCAGAAATGTTTGAAGCTACTGACTGAATGAAAGGAGCTGGCATCTCACTCTCTTTGAATCTTCTTTATCATGCTAGGATTAACAGGAAAAAGCTAAAAATTTCAGAATTGCACCGTGCAATGTGGAGATATTACTGTTTGTGCATTTACAATATTCATTGATTTTTGCCATTGAAAAACATGTTTTTCATATACCAGAAATGTTTGAAGCTACTGACTGAATGAAAGGAGCTGGCATCTCACTCTCTTTGAATCTTCTTTATCATGCTAGGATTACCAGGAAAAAGCTAAAAATTTCAGAATTGCACCGTGCAATGTGGAGATATTACTGTTTGTGCATTTACAATATTCATTGATTTTTGCCATTGAAAAACATGTTTTTCATATACCAGAAATGTTTGAAGCTACTGACTGAATGAAAGGAGCTGGCATCTCACTCTCTTTGAATCTTCTTTATCATGCTAGGATTAACAGGAAAAAGCTAAAAATTTCAGAATTGCACCGTGCAATGTGGAGATATTACTGTTTGTGCATTTACAATATTCATTGATTTTTGCCATTGAAAAACGTCCAGAAATGTTTGAAGCTACTGACTGAATGAAAGGAGCTGGCATCTCACTCTCTTTGAATCTTCTTTATCATGCTAGGATTAGCAGGAAAAAGCTAAAAATTTCAGAATTGCACCGTGCAATGTGGAGATATTACTGTTTGTGCATTTACAATATTCATTGATTTTTGCCATTGAAAAACATGTTTTTCATATACCAGAAATGTTTGAAGCTACTGACTGAATGAAAGGAGCTGGCATCTCACTCTCTTTGAATCTTCTTTATCATGCTAGGATTAACAGGAAAAAGCTAAAAATTTCAGAATTGCACCGTGCAATGTGGAGATATTACTGTTTGTGCATTTACAATATTCATTGATTTTTGCCATTGAAAAACATGTTTTCATATACCAGAAATGTTTGAAGCTACTGACTGAATGAAAGGAGCTGGCATCTCACTCTCTTTGAATCTTCTTTATCATGCTAGGATTAACAGGAAAAAGCTAAAAATTTCAGAATTGCACCGTGCAATGTGGAGATATTACTGTTTGTGCATTTACAATATTCATTGATTTTTGCCATTGAAAAACGTCCAGAAATGTTTGAAGCTACTGACTGAATGAAAGGAGCTGGCATCTCACTCTCTTTGAATCTTCTTTATCATGCTAGGATTAGCAGGAAAAGCAAAAAATTTCAGAATTGCACCTTGCAATGTGGAGATATTACTGTTTGTGCATTTACAATATTCATTGATTTTTGCCATTGAAAAACGTCCAGAAATGTTTGAAGCTACTGACTGAATGAAAGGAACTGGCATCTCACTCTCTTTGAATCTTCTTTATCATGCTAGGATTAACAGGAAAAAGCTAAAAATTCAGAATTGCACCGTGCAATGTGGAGATATTACTGTTTGTGCATTTACAATATTCATTGATTTTTGCCATTGAAAAACATTTTTCTATACCAGAAATGTTTGAAGCTACTGACTGAATGAAAGGAGCTGGCATCTCACTCTCTTTGAATCTTCTTTATCATGCTAGATTAACAGGAAAAAGCTAAAAATTTCAGAATTGCACCGTGCAATGTGGAGATATTACTGTTTGTGCATTTACAATATTCATTGATTTTTGCCATTGAAAAACGTATACCAGAAATGTTTGAAGCTACTGACTGAATGAAAGGAGCTGGCATCTCACTCTCTTTGAATCTTCTTTATCATGCTAGGATTAGCAGGAAAAAGCAAAAAATTTCAGAATTGCACCTTGCAATGTGGAGATATTACTGTTTGTGCATTTACAATATTCATTGATTTTTGCCATTGAAAAACGTCCAGAAATGTTTGAAGCTACTGACTGAATGAAAGGAGCTGGCATCTCACTCTCTTTGAATCTTCTTTATCATGCTAGGATTAGCAGGAAAAAGCAAAAAATTTCAGAATTGCACCGTGCAATGTGGAGATATTACTGTTTGTGCATTTACAATATTCATTGATTTTTGCCATTGAAAAACATGTTTTTCATATACCAGAAATGTTTGAAGCTACTGACTGAATGAAAGGAGCTGGCATCTCACTCTCTTTGAATCTTCTTTATCATGCTAGGATTAGCAGGAAAAAGCTAAAAATTTCAGAATTGCACCGTGCAATGTGGAGATATTACTGTTTGTGCATTTACAATATTCATTGATTTTTGCCATTGAAAAACGTCCAGAAATGTTTGAAGCTACTGACTGATTGAAAGGAGCTGGCATCTCACTCTCTTTGAATCTTCTTTATCATGCTAGGATTAGCAGGAAAAAGCAAAAAATTTCAGAATTGCACCGTGCAATGTGGAGATATTACTGTTTGTGCATTACAATATTCATTGATTTTTGCCATTGAAAAACATTTTTTCATATACCAGAAATGTTTGAAGCTACTGACTGAATGAAAGGAGCTGGCATCTCACTCTCTTTGAATCTTCTTTATCATGCTAGGATTAGCAGGAAAAAGCAAAAAATTTCAGAATTGCACTTGCAATGTGGAGATATTACTGTTTGTGCATTTACAATATTCATTGATTTTTGCCATTGAAAACGTCCAGAAATGTTGAAGCTACTGACTGAATGAAAGGAGCTGGCATCTCACTCTCTTTGAATCTTCTTTATCATGCTAGGATTCGCAGGAAAAAGCAAAAAATTTCAGAATTGCACCGTGCAATGTGGAGATATTACTGTTTGTGCATTTACAATATTCATTGATTTTTGCCATTGAAAAACATGTTTTTCATATACCAGAAATGTTTGAAGCTACTGACTGAATGAAAGGAGCTGGCATCTCACTCTCTTTGAATCTTCTTTATCATGCTAGGATTAGCAGGAAAAAGCAAAAAATTTCAGAATTGCACCTTGCAATGTGGAGATATTACTGTTTGTGCATTTACAATATTCATTGATTTTTGCCATTGAAAAACATGTTTTTCATATACCAGAAATGTTTGAAGCTACTGACTGAATGAAAGGAGCTGGCATCTCACTCTCTTTGAATCTTCTTTATCATGCTAGGATTAACAGGAAAAAGCTAAAAATTTCAGAATTGCACCGTGCAATGTGGAGATATTACTGTTTGTGCATTTACAATATTCATTGATTTTTGCCATTGAAAAACGTCCAGAAATGTTTGAAGCTACTGACTGAATGAAAGGAGCTGGCATCTCACTCTCTTTGAATCTTCTTTATCATGCTAGGATTAGCAGGAAAAAGCAAAAAATTTCAGAATTGCACCTTGCAATGTGGAGATATTACTGTTTGTGCATTTACAATATTCATTGATTTTTGCCATTGAAAAACATGTTTTTCATATACCAGAAATGTTTTGAGCTACTGACTGAATGAAAGGAGCTGGCATCTCACTCTCTTTGAATCTTCTTTATCATGCTAGGATTAGCAGGAAAAAGCTAAAAATTTCAGAATTGCACCGTGCAATGTGGAGATATTACTGTTTGTGCATTTACAATATTCATTGATTTTTGCCATTGAAAAACATGTTTTTCATATACCAGAAATGTTTGAAGCTACTGACTGAATGAAAGGAGCTGGCATCTCACTCTCTTTGAATCTTCTTTATCATGCTAGGATTAGCAGGAAAAAGCAAAAAATTTCAGAATTGCACCTTGCAATGTGGAGATATTACTGTTTGTGCATTTACAATATTCATTGATTTTTGCCATTGAAAAACATGTTTTTCATATACCAGAAATGTTTGAAGCTACTGACTGAATGAAAGGAGCTGGCATCTCACTCTCTTTGAATCTTCTTTATCATGCTAGGATTAACAGGAAAAAGCTAAAAATTTCAGAATTGCACCGTGCAATGTGGAGATATTACTGTTTGTGCATTTACAATATTCATTGATTTTTGCCATTGAAAAACATGTTTTTCATATACCAGAAATGTTTGAAGCTACTGACTGAATGAAAGGAGCTGGCATCTCACTCTCTTTGAATCTTCTTTATCATGCTAGGATTAGCAGGAAAAAGCTAAAAATTTCAGAATTGCACCTTGCAATGTGGAGATATTACTGTTTGTGCATTTACAATATTCATTGATTTTTGCCATTGAAAAACATGTTTTTCATATACCAGAAATGTTTGAAGCTACTGACTGAATGAAAGGAGCTGGCATCTCACTCTCTTTGAATCTTCTTTATCATGCTAGGATTAGCAGGAAAAAGCAAAAAATTTCAGAATTGCACCTTGCAATGTGGAGATATTACTGTTTGTGCATTTACAATATTCATTGATTTTTGCCATTGAAAAACGTCATATACCAGAAATGTTTGAAGCTACTGACTGAATGAAAGGAGCTGGCATCTCACTCTCTTTGAATCTTCTTTATCATGCTAGGATTAACAGGAAAAAGCTAAAAATTTCAGAATTGCACCGTGCAATGTGGAGATATTACTGTTTGTGCATTTACAATATTCATTGATTTTTGCCATTGAAAATCATGTTTTTCATATACCAGAAATGTTTGAAGCTACTGACTGAATGAAAGGAGCTGGCATCTCACTCTCTTTGAATCTTCTTTATCATGCTAGGATTTACAGGAAAAAGCTAAAAATTTCAGAATTGCACCGTGCAATGTGGAGATATTACTGTTTGTGCATTTACAATATTCATTGATTTTTGCCATTGAAAAACATGTTTTTCATATACCAGAAATGTTTGAAGCTACTGACTGAATGAAAGGAGCTGGCATCTCACTCTCTTTGAATCTTCTTTATCATGCTAGGATTAGCAGGAAAAAGCTAAAAATTTCAGAATTGCACCGTGCAATGTGGAGATATTACTGTTTGTGCATTTACAATATTCATTGATTTTTGCCATTGAAAAACGTCCAGAAATGTTTGAAGCTACTGACTGAATGAAAGGAGCTGGCATCTCACTCTCTTTGAATCTTCTTTATCATGCTAGGATTAACAGGAAAAAGCTAAAAATTTCAGAATTGCACCGTGCAATGTGGAGATATTACTGTTTGTGCATTTACAATATTCATTGATTTTGCCATTGAAAAACATGTTTTTCATATACCAGAAATGTTTGAAGCTACTGACTGAATGAAACGAGCTGGCATCTCACTCTCTTTGAATCTTCTTTATCATGCTAGGATTAGCAGGAAAAAGCAAAAAATTTCAGAATTGCACCTTGCAATGTGGAGATATTACTGTTTGTGCATTTACAATATTCATTGATTTTTGCCATTGAAAAACATGTTTTTCATATACCAGAAATGTTTGAAGCTACTGACTGAATGAAAGGAGCTGGCATCTCACTCTCTTTGAATCTTCTTTATCATGCTAGGATTAGCAGGAAAAAGCAAAAAATTTCAGAATTGCACCGTGCAATGTGGAGATATTACTGTTTGTGCATTTACAATATTCATTGATTTTTGCCATTGAAAAACGTCCAGAAATGTTTGAAGCTACTGACTGAATGAAAGGAGCTGGCATCTCACTCTCTTTGAATCTTCTTTATCATGCTAGGATTAACAGGAAAAAGCTAAAAATTTCAGAATTGCACCGTGCAATGTGGAGATATTACTGTTTGTGCATTTACAATATTCATTGATTTTTGCCATTGAAAATCATGTTTTTCATATACCAGAAATGTTTGAAGCTACTGACTGAATGAAAGGAGCTGGCATCTCACTCTCTTTGAATCTTCTTTATCATGCTAGGATTTACAGGAAAAAGCTAAAAATTTCAGAATTGCACCGTGCAATGTGGAGATATTACTGTTTGTGCATTTACAATATTCATTGATTTTTGCCATTGAAAAACATGTTTTTCATATACCAGAAATGTTTGAAGCTACTGACTGAATGAAAGGAGCTGGCATCTCACTCTCTTTGAATCTTCTTTATCATGCTAGGATTAGCAGGAAAAAGCTAAAAATTTCAGAATTGCACCGTGCAATGTGGAGATATTACTGTTTGTGCATTTACAATATTCATTGATTTTTGCCATTGAAAAACGTCCAGAAATGTTTGAAGCTACTGACTGAATGAAAGGAGCTGGCATCTCACTCTCTTTGAATCTTCTTTATCATGCTAGGATTAACAGGAAAAAGCTAAAAATTTCAGAATTGCACCGTGCAATGTGGAGATATTACTGTTTGTGCATTTACAATATTCATTGATTTTTGCCATTGAAAAACATGTTTTTCATATACCAGAAATGTTTGAAGCTACTGACTGAATGAAAGGAGCTGGCATCTCACTCTCTTTGAATCTTCTTTATCATGCTAGGATTAGCAGGAAAAAGCAAAAAATTTCAGAATTGCACCGTGCAATGTGGAGATATTACTGTTTGTGCATTTACAATATTCATTGATTTTTGCCATTGAAAAACATGTTTTTCATATACCAGAAATGTTTGAAGCTACTGACTGAATGAAAGGAGCTGGCATCTCACTCTCTTTGAATCTTCTTTATCATGCTAGGATTAGCAGGAAAAAGCAAAAAATTTCAGAATTGCACCGTGCAATGTGGAGATATTACTGTTTGTGCATTTACAATATTCATTGATTTTTGCCATTGAAAAACATGTTTTTCATATACCAGAAATGTTTGAAGCTACTGACTGAATGAAAGGAGCTGGCATCTCACTCTCTTTGAATCTTCTTTATCATGCTAGGATTAACAGGAAAAAGCTAAAAATTTCAGAATTGCACCGTGCAATGTGGAGATATTACTGTTTGTGCATTTACAATATTCATTGATTTTTGCCATTGAAAAACATGTTTTTCATATACCAGAAATGTTTGAAGCTACTGACTGAATGAAAGGAGCTGGCATCTCACTCTCTTTGAATCTTCTTTATCATGCTAGGATTAACAGGAAAAAGCTAAAAATTTCAGAATTGCACCTTGCAATGTGGAGATAATACTGTTTGTGCATTTACAATATTCATTGATTTTTGCCATTGAAAAACATGTTTTTCATATACCAGAAATGTTTGAAGCTACTGACTGAATGAAAGGAGCTGGCATCTCACTCTCTTTGAATCTTCTTTATCATGCTAGGATTAACAGGAAAAAGCTAAAAATTTCAGAATTGCACCTTGCAATGTGGAGATATTACTGTTTGTGCATTTACAATATTCATTGATTTTTGCCATTGAAAAACATGATTTTCATATACCAGAAATGTTTGAAGCTACTGACTGAATGAAAGGAGCTGGCATCTCACTCTCTTTGAATCTTCTTTATCATGCTAGGATTAACAGGAAAAAGCTAAAAATTTCAGAATTGCACCGTGCAATGTGGAGATATTACTGTTTGTGCATTTACAATATTCATTGATTTTTGCCATTGAAAAACATGTTTTTCATATACCAGAAATGTTTGAAGCTACTGACTGAATGAAAGGAGCTGGCATCTCACTCTCTTTGAATCTTCTTTATCATGCTAGGATTAACAGGAAAAAGCTAAAAATTTCAGAATTGCACCTTGCAATGTGGAGATATTACTGTTTGTGCATTTACAATATTCATTGATTTTTGCCATTGAAAAACGTCCAGAAATGTTTGAAGCTACTGACTGAATGAAAGGAGCTGGCATCTCACTCTCTTTGAATCTTCTTTATCATGCTAGGATTAGCAGGAAAAAGCAAAAAATTTCAGAATTGCACCGTGCAATGTGGAGATATTACTGTTTGTGCATTTACAATATTCATTGATTTTTGCCATTGAAAAACATGTTTTTCATATACCAGAAATGTTTGAAGCTACTGACTGAATGAAAGGAGCTGGCATCTCACTCTCTTTGAATCTTCTTTATCATGCTAGGATTAACAGGAAAAAGCTAAAAATTTCAGAATTGCACCGTGCAATGTGGAGATATTACTGTTTGTGCATTTACAATATTCATTGATTTTTGCCATTGAAAAACATGTTTTTCATATACCAGAAATGTTTGAAGCTACTGACTGAATGAAAGGAGCTGGCATCTCACTCTCTTTGAATCTTCTTTATCATGCTAGGATTAGCAGGAAAAAGCAAAAAATTTCAGAATTGCACCGTGCAATGTGGAGATATTACTGTTTGTGCATTTACAATATTCATTGATTTTTGCCATTGAAAAACATGTTTTTCATATACCAGAAATGTTTGAAGCTACTGACTGAATGAAAGGAGCTGGCATCTCACTCTCTTTGAATCTTCTTTATCATGCTAGGATTAGCAGGAAAAAGCAAAAAATTTCAGAATTGCACCTTGCAATGTGGAGATATTACTGTTTGTGCATTTACAATATTCATTGATTTTTGCCATTGAAAAACATGTTTTTCATATACCAGAAATGTTTGAAGCTACTGACTGAATG
Source organism: Phyllobates terribilis (assembly GCF_046119375.1). Lineage (NCBI taxonomy): Eukaryota > Metazoa > Chordata > Amphibia > Anura > Dendrobatidae > Phyllobates > Phyllobates terribilis. The sequence goes on along the minus strand of NW_027367391.1, from coordinate 36,088 downwards.
AAAGGAGCTGGCATCTCACTCTCTTTGAATCTTCTTTATCATGCTAGGATTAGCAGGAAAAAGCTAAAAATTTCAGAATTGCACCTTGCAATGTGGAGATATTACTGTTTGTGCATTTACAATATTCATTGATTTTTGCCATTGAAAAACATGTTTTTCATATACCAGAAATGTTTGAAGCTACTGACTGAATGAAAGGAGCTGGCATCTCACTCTCTTTGAATCTTCTTTATCATGCTAGGATTAACAGGAAAAAGCAAAAAATTTCAGAATTGCACCGTGCAATGTGGAGATATTACTGTTTGTGCATTTACAATATTCATTGATTTTTGCCATTGAAAAACGTCCAGAAATGTTTGAAGCTACTGACTGAATGAAAGGAGCTGGCATCTCACTCTCTTTGAATCTTCTTTATCATGCTAGGATTAGCAGGAAAAAGCTAAAAATTTCAGAATTGCACCGTGCAATGTGGAGATATTACTGTTTGTGCATTTACAATATTCATTGATTTTTGCCATTGAAAAACATGTTTTTCATATACCAGAAATGTTTGAAGCTACTGACTGAATGAAAGGAGCTGGCATCTCACTCTCTTTGAATCTTCTTTATCATGCTAGGATTAGCAGGAAAAAGCTAAAAATTTCAGAATTGCACCGTGCAATGTGGAGATATTACTGTTTGTGCATTTACAATATTCATTGATTTTTGCCATTGAAAAACGTCCAGAAATGTTTGAAGCTACTGACTGAATGAAAGGAGCTGGCATCTCACTCTCTTTGAATCTTCTTTATCATGCTAGGATTAACAGGAAAAAGCTAAAAATTTCAGAATTGCACCTTGCAATGTGGAGATATTACTGTTTGTGCATTTACAATATTCATTGATTTTTGCCATTGAAAAACATGTTTTTCATATACCAGAAATGTTTGAAGCTACTGACTGAATGAAAGGAGCTGGCATCTCACTCTCTTTGAATCTTCTTTATCATGCTAGGATTAGCAGGAAAAAGCTAAAAATTTCAGAATTGCACCGTGCAATGTGGAGATATTACTGTTTGTGCATTTACAATATTCATTGATTTTTGCCATTGAAAAACATGTTTTTCATATACCAGAAATGTTTGAAGCTACTGACTGAATGAAAGGAGCTGGCATCTCACTCTCTTTGAATCTTCTTTATCATGCTAGGATTAGCAGGAAAAAGCAAAAAATTTCAGAATTGCACCTTGCAATGTGGAGATATTACTGTTTGTGCATTTACAATATTCATTGATTTTTGCCATTGAAAAACATGTTTTTCATATACCAGAAATGTTTGAAGCTACTGACTGAATGAAAGGAGCTGGCTTCTCACTCTCTTTGAATCTTCTTTATCATGCTAGGATTAGCAGGAAAAAGCAAAAAATTTCAGAATTGCACCGTGCAATGTGGAGATATTACTGTTTGTGCATTTACAATATTCATTGATTTTTGCCATTGAAAAACATGTTTTTCATATACCAGAAATGTTTGAAGCTACTGACTGAATGAAAGGAGCTGGCATCTCACTCTCTTTGAATCTTCTTTATCATGCTAGGATTAGCAGGAAAAAGCAAAAAATTTCAGAATTGCACCTTGCAATGTGGAGATATTACTGTTTGTGCATTTACAATATTCATTGATTTTTGCCATTGAAAAACATGTTTTTCATATACCAGAAATGTTTGAAGCTACTGACTGAATGAAAGGAGCTGGCATCTCACTCTCTTTGAATCTTCTTTATCATGCTAGGATTAGCAGGAAAAAGCAAAAAATTTCAGAATTGCACCGTGCAATGTGGAGATATTGCTGTTTGTGCATTTACAATATTCATTGATTTTTGCCATTGAAAAACATGTTTTTCATATACCAGAAATGTTTGAAGCTACTGACTGAATGAAAGGAGCTGGCATCTCACTCTCTTTGAATCTTCTTTATCATGCTAGGATTAACAGGAAAAAGCAAAAAATTTCAGAATTGCACCGTGCAATGTGGAGATATTACTGTTTGTGCATTTACAATATTCATTGATTTTTGCCATTGAAAAACATGTTTTTCATATACCAGAAATGTTTGAAGCTACTGACTGAATGAAAGGAGCTGGCATCTCACTCTCTTTGAATCTTCTTTATCATGCTAGGATTAGCAGGAAAAAGCAAAAAATTTCAGAATTGCACCGTGCAATGTGGAGATATTACTGTTTGTGCATTTACAATATTCATTGATTTTTGCCATTGAAAAACATGTTTTTCATATGCCAGAAATGTTTGAAGCTACTGACTGAATGAAAGGAGCTGGCATCTCACTCTCTTTGAATCTTCTTTATCATGCTAGGATTAGCAGGAAAAAGCAAAAAATTTCAGAATTGCACCGTGCAATGTGGAGATATTACTGTTTGTGCATTTACAATATTCATTGATTTTTGCCTTTGAAAAACATGTTTTTCATATACCAGAAATGTTTGAAGCTACTGACTGAATGAAAGGAGCTGGCATCTCACTCTCTTTGAATCTTCTTTATCATGCTAGGATTAACAGGAAAAAGCTAAAAATTTCAGAATTGCACCGTGCAATGTGGAGATATTACTGTTTGTGCATTTACAATATTCATTGATTTTTGCCATTGAAAAACATGTTTTTCATATACCAGAAATGTTTGAAGCTACTGACTGAATGAAAGGAGCTGGCATCTCACTCTCTTTGAATCTTCTTTATCATGCTAGGATTAACAGGAAAAAGCTAAAAATTTCAGAATTGCACCGTGCAATGTGGAGATATTACTGTTTGTGCATTTACAATATTCATTGATTTTTGCCATTGAAAAACATGTTTTTCATATACCAGAAATGTTTGAAGCTACTGACTGAATGAAAGGAGCTGGCATCTCACTCTCTTTGAATCTTCTTTATCATGCTAGGATTAGCAGGAAAAAGCAAAAAATTTCAGAATTGCACCGTGCAATGTGGAGATATTACTGTTTGTGCATTTACAATATTCATTGATTTTTGCCATTGAAAAACGTCCAGAAATGTTTGAAGCTACTGACTGAATGAAAGGAGCTGGCATCTCACTCTCTTTGAATCTTCTTTATCATGCTAGGATTAGCAGGAAAAAGCAAAAAATTTCAGAATTGCACCGTGCAATGTGGAGATATTACTGTTTGTGCATTTACAATATTCATTGATTTTTGCCATTGAAAAACATGTTTTTCATATACCAGAAATGTTTGAAGCTACTGACTGAATGAAAGGAGCTGGCATCTCACTCTCTTTGAATCTTCTTTATCATGCTAGGATTATCAGGAAAAAGCAAAAAATTTCAGAATTGCACCGTGCAATGTGGAGATATTACTGTTTGTGCATTTACAATATTCATTGATTTTTGCCATTGAAAAACATGTTTTTCATATACCAGAAATGTTTGAAGCTACTGACTGAATGAAAGGAGCTGGCATCTCACTCTCTTTGAATCTTCTTTATCATGCTAGGATTAGCAGGAAAAAGCAAAAAATTTCAGAATTGCACCGTGCAATGTGGAGATATTACTGTTTGTGCATTTACAATATTCATTGATTTTTGCCATTGAAAAACGTCCAGAAATGTTTGAAGCTACTGACTGAATGAAAGGAGCTGGCATCTCACTCTCTTTGAATCTTCTTTATCATGCTAGGATTAACAGGAAAAAGCTAAAAATTTCAGAATTGCACCGTGCAATGTGGAGATATTACTGTTTGTGCATTTACAATATTCATTGATTTTTGCCATTGAAAAACATGTTTTTCATATACCAGAAATGTTTGAAGCTACTGACTGAATGAAAGGAGCTGGCATCTCACTCTCTTTGAATCTTCTTTATCATGCTAGGATTAGCAGGAAAAAGCAAAAAATTTCAGAATTGCACCTTGCAATGTGGAGATATTACTGTTTGTGCATTTACAATATTCATTGATTTTTGCCATTGAAAAACATGTTTTTCATATACCAGAAATGTTTGAAGCTACTGACTGAATGAAAGGAGCTGGCATCTCACTCTCTTTGAATCTTCTTTATCATGCTAGGATTAGCAGGAAAAAGCTAAAAATTTCAGAATTGCACCTTGCAATGTGGAGATATTACTGTTTGTGCATTTACAATATTCATTGATTTTTGCCATTGAAAAACATGTTTTTCATATACCAGAAATGTTTGAAGCTACTGACTGAATGAAAGGAGCTGGCATCTCACTCTCTTTGAATCTTCTTTATCATGCTAGGATTAACAGGAAAAAGCAAAAAATTTCAGAATTGCACCGTGCAATGTGGAGATATTACTGTTTGTGCATTTACAATATTCATTGATTTTTGCCATTGAAAAACGTCCAGAAATGTTTGAAGCTACTGACTGAATGAAAGGAGCTGGCATCTCACTCTCTTTGAATCTTCTTTATCATGCTAGGATTAGCAGGAAAAAGCTAAAAATTTCAGAATTGCACCGTGCAATGTGGAGATATTACTGTTTGTGCATTTACAATATTCATTGATTTTTGCCATTGAAAAACATGTTTTTCATATACCAGAAATGTTTGAAGCTACTGACTGAATGAAAGGAGCTGGCATCTCACTCTCTTTGAATCTTCTTTATCATGCTAGGATTAGCAGGAAAAAGCTAAAAATTTCAGAATTGCACCGTGCAATGTGGAGATATTACTGTTTGTGCATTTACAATATTCATTGATTTTTGCCATTGAAAAACGTCCAGAAATGTTTGAAGCTACTGACTGAATGAAAGGAGCTGGCATCTCACTCTCTTTGAATCTTCTTTATCATGCTAGGATTAACAGGAAAAAGCTAAAAATTTCAGAATTGCACCTTGCAATGTGGAGATATTACTGTTTGTGCATTTACAATATTCATTGATTTTTGCCATTGAAAAACATGTTTTTCATATACCAGAAATGTTTGAAGCTACTGACTGAATGAAAGGAGCTGGCATCTCACTCTCTTTGAATCTTCTTTATCATGCTAGGATTAGCAGGAAAAAGCTAAAAATTTCAGAATTGCACCGTGCAATGTGGAGATATTACTGTTTGTGCATTTACAATATTCATTGATTTTTGCCATTGAAAAACATGTTTTTCATATACCAGAAATGTTTGAAGCTACTGACTGAATGAAAGGAGCTGGCATCTCACTCTCTTTGAATCTTCTTTATCATGCTAGGATTAGCAGGAAAAAGCAAAAAATTTCAGAATTGCACCTTGCAATGTGGAGATATTACTGTTTGTGCATTTACAATATTCATTGATTTTTGCCATTGAAAAACATGTTTTTCATATACCAGAAATGTTTGAAGCTACTGACTGAATGAAAGGAGCTGGCTTCTCACTCTCTTTGAATCTTCTTTATCATGCTAGGATTAGCAGGAAAAAGCAAAAAATTTCAGAATTGCACCGTGCAATGTGGAGATATTACTGTTTGTGCATTTACAATATTCATTGATTTTTGCCATTGAAAAACATGTTTTTCATATACCAGAAATGTTTGAAGCTACTGACTGAATGAAAGGAGCTGGCATCTCACTCTCTTTGAATCTTCTTTATCATGCTAGGATTAGCAGGAAAAAGCAAAAAATTTCAGAATTGCACCTTGCAATGTGGAGATATTACTGTTTGTGCATTTACAATATTCATTGATTTTTGCCATTGAAAAACATGTTTTTCATATACCAGAAATGTTTGAAGCTACTGACTGAATGAAAGGAGCTGGCATCTCACTCTCTTTGAATCTTCTTTATCATGCTAGGATTAGCAGGAAAAAGCAAAAAATTTCAGAATTGCACCGTGCAATGTGGAGATATTGCTGTTTGTGCATTTACAATATTCATTGATTTTTGCCATTGAAAAACATGTTTTTCATATACCAGAAATGTTTGAAGCTACTGACTGAATGAAAGGAGCTGGCATCTCACTCTCTTTGAATCTTCTTTATCATGCTAGGATTAACAGGAAAAAGCAAAAAATTTCAGAATTGCACCGTGCAATGTGGAGATATTACTGTTTGTGCATTTACAATATTCATTGATTTTTGCCATTGAAAAACATGTTTTTCATATACCAGAAATGTTTGAAGCTACTGACTGAATGAAAGGAGCTGGCATCTCACTCTCTTTGAATCTTCTTTATCATGCTAGGATTAGCAGGAAAAAGCAAAAAATTTCAGAATTGCACCGTGCAATGTGGAGATATTACTGTTTGTGCATTTACAATATTCATTGATTTTTGCCATTGAAAAACATGTTTTTCATATGCCAGAAATGTTTGAAGCTACTGACTGAATGAAAGGAGCTGGCATCTCACTCTCTTTGAATCTTCTTTATCATGCTAGGATTAGCAGGAAAAAGCAAAAAATTTCAGAATTGCACCGTGCAATGTGGAGATATTACTGTTTGTGCATTTACAATATTCATTGATTTTTGCCTTTGAAAAACATGTTTTTCATATACCAGAAATGTTTGAAGCTACTGACTGAATGAAAGGAGCTGGCATCTCACTCTCTTTGAATCTTCTTTATCATGCTAGGATTAACAGGAAAAAGCTAAAAATTTCAGAATTGCACCGTGCAATGTGGAGATATTACTGTTTGTGCATTTACAATATTCATTGATTTTTGCCATTGAAAAACATGTTTTTCATATACCAGAAATGTTTGAAGCTACTGACTGAATGAAAGGAGCTGGCATCTCACTCTCTTTGAATCTTCTTTATCATGCTAGGATTAACAGGAAAAAGCTAAAAATTTCAGAATTGCACCGTGCAATGTGGAGATATTACTGTTTGTGCATTTACAATATTCATTGATTTTTGCCATTGAAAAACATGTTTTTCATATACCAGAAATGTTTGAAGCTACTGACTGAATGAAAGGAGCTGGCATCTCACTCTCTTTGAATCTTCTTTATCATGCTAGGATTAGCAGGAAAAAGCAAAAAATTTCAGAATTGCACCGTGCAATGTGGAGATATTACTGTTTGTGCATTTACAATATTCATTGATTTTTGCCATTGAAAAACGTCCAGAAATGTTTGAAGCTACTGACTGAATGAAAGGAGCTGGCATCTCACTCTCTTTGAATCTTCTTTATCATGCTAGGATTAGCAGGAAAAAGCAAAAAATTTCAGAATTGCACCGTGCAATGTGGAGATATTACTGTTTGTGCATTTACAATATTCATTGATTTTTGCCATTGAAAAACATGTTTTTCATATACCAGAAATGTTTGAAGCTACTGACTGAATGAAAGGAGCTGGCATCTCACTCTCTTTGAATCTTCTTTATCATGCTAGGATTATCAGGAAAAAGCAAAAAATTTCAGAATTGCACCGTGCAATGTGGAGATATTACTGTTTGTGCATTTACAATATTCATTGATTTTTGCCATTGAAAAACATGTTTTTCATATACCAGAAATGTTTGAAGCTACTGACTGAATGAAAGGAGCTGGCATCTCACTCTCTTTGAATCTTCTTTATCATGCTAGGATTAGCAGGAAAAAGCAAAAAATTTCAGAATTGCACCGTGCAATGTGGAGATATTACTGTTTGTGCATTTACAATATTCATTGATTTTTGCCATTGAAAAACGTCCAGAAATGTTTGAAGCTACTGACTGAATGAAAGGAGCTGGCATCTCACTCTCTTTGAATCTTCTTTATCATGCTAGGATTAACAGGAAAAAGCTAAAAATTTCAGAATTGCACCGTGCAATGTGGAGATATTACTGTTTGTGCATTTACAATATTCATTGATTTTTGCCATTGAAAAACATGTTTTTCATATACCAGAAATGTTTGAAGCTACTGACTGAATGAAAGGAGCTGGCATCTCACTCTCTTTGAATCTTCTTTATCATGCTAGGATTAGCAGGAAAAAGCTAAAAATTTCAGAATTGCACCGTGCAATGTGGAGATATTACTGTTTGTGCATTTACAATATTCATTGATTTTTGCCATTGAAAAACGTCCAGAAATGTTTGAAGCTACTGACTGAATGAAAGGAGCTGGCATCTCACTCTCTTTGAATCTTCTTTATCATGCTAGGATTAACAGGAAAAAGCTAAAAATTTCAGAATTGCACCTTGCAATGTGGAGATATTACTGTTTGTGCATTTACAATATTCATTGATTTTTGCCATTGAAAAACATGTTTTTCATATACCAGAAATGTTTGAAGCTACTGACTGAATGAAAGGAGCTGGCATCTCACTCTCTTTGAATCTTCTTTATCATGCTAGGATTAACAGGAAAAAGCTAAAAATTTCAGAATTGCACCTTGCAATGTGGAGATATTACTGTTTGTGCATTTACAATATTCATTGATTTTTGCCATTGAAAAACATGTTTTTCATATACCAGAAATGTTTGAAGCTACTGACTGAATGAAAGGAGCTGGCATCTCACTCTCTTTGAATCTTCTTTATCATGCTAGGATTAACAGGAAAAAGCTAAAAATTTCAGAATTGCACCTTGCAATGTGGAGATATTACTGTTTGTGCATTTACAATATTCATTGATTTTTGCCATTGAAAAACATGTTTTTCATATACCAGAAATGTTTGAAGCTACTGACTGAATGAAAGGAGCTGGCATCTCACTCTCTTTGAATCTTCTTTATCATGCTAGGATTAACAGGAAAAAGCTAAAAATTTCAGAATTGCACCGTGCAATGTGGAGATATTACTGTTTGTGCATTTACAATATTCATTGATTTTTGCCATTGAAAAACATGTTTTTCATATACCAGAAATGTTTGAAGCTACTGACTGAATGAAAGGAGCTGGCATCTCACTCTCTTTGAATCTTCTTTATCATGCTAGGATTAGCAGGAAAAAGCTAAAAATTTCAGAATTGCACCTTGCAATGTGGAGATATTACTGTTTGTGCATTTACAATATTCATTGATTTTTGCCATTGAAAAACGTCCAGAAATGTTTGAAGCTACTGACTGAATGAAAGGAGCTGGCATCTCACTCTCTTTGAATCTTCTTTATCATGCTAGGATTAACAGGAAAAAGCTAAAAATTTCAGAATTGCACCTTGCAATGTGGAGATATTACTGTTTGTGCATTTACAATATTCATTGATTTTTGCCATTGAAAAACATGTTTTTCATATACCAGAAATGTTTGAAGCTACTGACTGAATGAAAGGAGCTGGCATCTCACTCTCTTTGAATCTTCTTTATCATGCTAGGATTAACAGGAAAAAGCAAAAAATTTCAGAATTGCACCGTGCAATGTGGAGATATTACTGTTTGTGCATTTACAATATTCATTGATTTTTGCCATTGAAAAACATGTTTTTCATATACCAGAAATGTTTGAAGCTACTGACTGAATGAAAGGAGCTGGCATCTCACTCTCTTTGAATCTTCTTTATCATGCTAGGATTAGCAGGAAAAAGCAAAAAATTTCAGAATTGCACCGTGCAATGTGGAGATATTACTGTTTGTGCATTTACAATATTCATTGATTTTTGCCATTGAAAAACGTCCAGAAATGTTTGAAGCTACTGACTGAATGAAAGGAGCTGGCATCTCACTCTCTTTGAATCTTCTTTATCATGCTAGGATTAGCAGGAAAAAGCAAAAAATTTCAGAATTGCACCGTGCAATGTGGAGATATTACTGTTTGTGCATTTACAATATTCATTGATTTTTGCCATTGAAAAACATGTTTTTCATATACCAGAAATGTTTGAAGCTACTGACTGAATGAAAGGAGCTGGCATCTCACTCTCTTTGAATCTTCTTTATCATGCTAGGATTAACAGGAAAAAGCTAAAAATTTCAGAATTGCACCTTGCAATGTGGAGATATTACTGTTTGTGCATTTACAATATTCATTGATTTTTGCCATTGAAAAACATGTTTTTCATATACCAGAAATGTTTGAAGCTACTGACTGAATGAAAGGAGCTGGCATCTCACTCTCTTTGAATCTTCTTTATCATGCTAGGATTAACAGGAAAAAGCTAAAAATTTCAGAATTGCACCGTGCAATGTGGAGATATTACTGTTTGTGCATTTACAATATTCATTGATTTTTGCCATTGAAAAACGTCCAGAAATGTTTGAAGCTACTGACTGAATGAAAGGAGCTGGCATCTCACTCTCTTTGAATCTTCTTTATCATGCTAGGATTAACAGGAAAAAGCTAAAAATTTCAGAATTGCACCTTGCAATGTGGAGATATTACTGTTTGTGCATTTACAATATTCATTGATTTTTGCCATTGAAAAACATGTTTTTCATATACCAGAAATGTTTGAAGCTACTGACTGAATGAAAGGAGCTGGCATCTCACTCTCTTTGAATCTTCTTTATCATGCTAGGATTAACAGGAAAAAGCAAAAAATTTCAGAATTGCACCGTGCAATGTGGAGATATTACTGTTTGTGCATTTACAATATTCATTGATTTTTGCCATTGAAAAACATGTTTTTCATATACCAGAAATGTTTGAAGCTACTGACTGAATGAAAGGAGCTGGCATCTCACTCTCTTTGAATCTTCTTTATCATGCTAGGATTAGCAGGAAAAAGCAAAAAATTTCAGAATTGCACCGTGCAATGTGGAGATATTACTGTTTGTGCATTTACAATATTCATTGATTTTTGCCATTGAAAAACATGTTTTTCATATACCAGAAATGTTTGAAGCTACTGACTGAATGAAAGGAGCTGGCATCTCACTCTCTTTGAATCTTCTTTATCATGCTAGGATTAACAGGAAAAAGCTAAAAATTTCAGAATTGCACCGTGCAATGTGGAGATATTACTGTTTGTGCATTTACAATATTCATTGATTTTTGCCATTGAAAAACATGTTTTTCATATACCAGAAATGTTTGAAGCTACTGACTGAATGAAAGGAGCTGGCATCTCACTCTCTTTGAATCTTCTTTATCATGCTAGGATTAACAGGAAAAAGCTAAAAATTTCAGAATTGCACCTTGCAATGTGGAGATATTACTGTTTGTGCATTTACAATATTCATTGATTTTTGCCATTGAAAAACATGTTTTTCATATACCAGAAATGTTTGAAGCTACTGACTGAATGAAAGGAGCTGGCATCTCACTCTCTTTGAATCTTCTTTATCATGCTAGGATTAACAGGAAAAAGCTAAAAATTTCAGAATTGCACCTTGCAATGTGGAGATATTACTGTTTGTGCATTTACAATATTCATTGATTTTTGCCATTGAAAAACATGTTTTTCATATACCAGAAATGTTTGAAGCTACTGACTGAATGAAAGGAGCTGGCATCTCACTCTCTTTGAATCTTCTTTATCATGCTAGGATTAACAGGAAAAAGCTAAAAATTTCAGAATTGCACCGTGCAATGTGGAGATATTACTGTTTGTGCATTTACAATATTCATTGATTTTTGCCATTGAAAAACATGTTTTTCATATACCAGAAATGTTTGAAGCTACTGACTGAATGAAAGGAGCTGGCATCTCACTCTCTTTGAATCTTCTTTATCATGCTAGGATTAACAGGAAAAAGCTAAAAATTTCAGAATTGCACCTTGCAATGTGGAGATATTACTGTTTGTGCATTTACAATATTCATTGATTTTTGCCATTGAAAAACGTCCAGAAATGTTTGAAGCTACTGACTGAATGAAAGGAGCTGGCATCTCACTCTCTTTGAATCTTCTTTATCATGCTAGGATTAGCAGGAAAAAGCAAAAAATTTCAGAATTGCACCGTGCAATGTGGAGATATTACTGTTTGTGCATTTACAATATTCATTGATTTTTGCCATTGAAAAACATGTTTTTCATATACCAGAAATGTTTGAAGCTACTGACTGAATGAAAGGAGCTGGCATCTCACTCTCTTTGAATCTTCTTTATCATGCTAGGATTAACAGGAAAAAGCTAAAAATTTCAGAATTGCACCGTGCAATGTGGAGATATTACTGTTTGTGCATTTACAATATTCATTGATTTTTGCCATTGAAAAACATGTTTTTCATATACCAGAAATGTTTGAAGCTACTGACTGAATGAAAGGAGCTGGCATCTCACTCTCTTTGAATCTTCTTTATCATGCTAGGATTAGCAGGAAAAAGCAAAAAATTTCAGAATTGCACCGTGCAATGTGGAGATATTACTGTTTGTGCATTTACAATATTCATTGATTTTTGCCATTGAAAAACATGTTTTTCATATACCAGAAATGTTTGAAGCTACTGACTGAATGAAAGGAGCTGGCATCTCACTCTCTTTGAATCTTCTTTATCATGCTAGGATTAGCAGGAAAAAGCAAAAAATTTCAGAATTGCACCTTGCAATGTGGAGATATTACTGTTTGTGCATTTACAATATTCATTGATTTTTGCCATTGAAAAACATGTTTTTCATATACCAGAAATGTTTGAAGCTACTGACTGAATGAAAGGAGCTGGCATCTCACTCTCTTTGAATCTTCTTTATCATGCTAGGATTAGCAGGAAAAAGCTAAAAATTTCAGAATTGCACCTTGCAATGTGGAGATATTACTGTTTGTGCATTTACAATATTCATTGATTTTTGCCATTGAAAAACATGTTTTTCATATACCAGAAATGTTTGAAGCTACTGACTGAATGAAAGGAGCTGGCATCTCACTCTCTTTGAATCTTCTTTATCATGCTAGGATTAACAGGAAAAAGCAAAAAATTTCAGAATTGCACCGTGCAATGTGGAGATATTACTGTTTGTGCATTTACAATTGTAACATACCTGGCGGCGTCCTTGCATGGTGGTCCATCTCCCACTGTGCAAGAGAGCGCACTTGATCTCCTGTCCAGAATGTCTCTCTGGCTTCCCTCCATGTTGTCTGTTTGTGTCTGTGTCTGTTTCTGCTGCTTAAGGGCGGCGCCCGATCACTTCCTGCCTTTTGTACCTGCTGTGGGTCACACCCCTTGTGCGTCCTCAGCCTATCGCTGTCTGTCACCTGGTATATAGCTTAGCCGCTCCCATCTTTCCTTGCCTGAGCATATGTGTTCTTTCAGTGTGTGCTTGCACCCTGAATGTGCCAGGTCCCGTCCTGTTTCCCTGTCCGCCTTTCCTGTAGGCTTATTTCCAGGCCTGTCTGAACTAAGTCCTGTATGTTTCCTGCTTTGCGGTGTCAGCTCCCGTGTCTGAACTGTGTCCTGTATGTCTCCTGCTTTACGGTATTAGTTCCCGTGTCTGAACTAAGTCCTGTCTGTGTTCTCTAGTCTGTCCTGTCTGAACACGCTCCTTGCCTGTTCGTTCCGCCTCTCTGTGGGCAGTATTCCCAGTCCCGCTCCTGTATCCCGCTGCAGTGTCGGTCTCCTCCGTACATTCAGTTCCAGTCTGAACTCTCTCCTATCCTTTACCTGTTTTGCTCTATGCCTGTTCCCTTCCTTTTTCTGCAGAGTCTGTACTCGTACCTATCTCCTGCCTGTTGTCTCTGTACTCCCGTTTGTGAGTTTGTGGTCCACTCGCTACTTCACTGCAAGTACCCTGTGGGTGTCTGGCTCTGTCTTTCCCTTCCTGTCTGTTCAGTGTGAACAGAGCCCTGTCCTCCCTGCTCAGTCTTCTGCACTCTAGTTGTGCTTACCTGTACCCCTCTACCTGTATTGTTCCTGTATCCCGGTTTGTACTGGGTCCTATCCCGCCTGTGTTCCTTCTTGCTAGTGCCTCCCTGTCTGCACTCTACCTGTGCTTACCTTTACCCGCCTGCCTGCATACCCGCCTGCCTACCCGCCTGCCTGCCCGCCTGCCTGCATATCCGCCTGCCTGCATCCCAGTCTGTGTGCCAGTCTACCAGTCTGTTCCTGTATTCCCCTGTGTGGGTCAACAGCCGTGTCCGGGGTCTGTCCTGGAGTAGCACCTGGTCCCTCTGCTCGGTTCCTCCCTGGTGCTCTGGCGTCGTATGCCGTCGTGCCACCTTGGTCGGATCGGGCAGATACTTAGTCACGCCCCTCCAGGCATACACTCCCCGGCACGGTCCAGTGGAATCACTACCAATCACATGCACACGCCGCTCTAGCCCGGGCGTGTGCATAACAGCATGCTCAGGCCATGGTTCCCGTTGAGCCCCACGGCCTTCGCCCTCTGAGAAGTTTTCCAGCGGATATATGCATTAAAATAAATAAATAAATTTTTTTTCCTTTAGCTGAGTTCCAGGCGAATTACGCACCCGTCCAGATGGATCTATCAGCCCTCACTCCCGCGGATCCGCCACGTTACTATGGGGATCCAAGACAGTGTCGTGCATTTGTGGAGCAATGCATGCTACACTTTAAGGCCTACCCTCTCTATTTTCCTTCCGATTGGCCTAAAGTGTCCTTTATGATTGACTTCCTAGCGGGTGATGCCTTGAAATGGGTCACCCCCCTATGGGAAGCATGGGATCCTGTCATCCTTGACCTGCAGGCCTTCCTGGTGGCCTTTCGTAAGGTCTTCGAGGACCCTAACTCTGAAGCCCCTGCTGAAGCTTCACTTCCCAATATCCCGGAGCAGCCCCGACGGGTAATGTGTGTGGGTAGCGCAATAGTCCTCCAGCCCAATGAGACTACTGCCCACCCAGAATCCTCACAGGGTGACTATGCTTTCCGGAATACTTCTCTCAACCTCAAGAGGCAGTCCAGACGTGCTAAACGTAGAGGCAAGCCGTCACGCCAGGGTCTGTCCTCCCTGAGACCTCCTGAACCCTTCGGGGTGCTACCTGGAAGCGAAAGGACAGAGACTCTCCTATACTCTGTACCTGATACCTCGCTCGCTTCGTCCAGTGAGTCCAACCTAGTGTACTCCGAAGCAGAGGTTACTCCCGAGTCTCTACACCCCTCTGACCAGGCGGAGGACCTCCAGTTGTGTTCAGAACCCTTCGGGGTGCCACCTGGTGGTGAATGGACAGAGACTTTCCTATATCCTGGATCTGATACCTCACTCGCTTCGTCCAGTGAGTCCAACCTAGTGTACTCCGAAGCAGAGGTTACTCCCGAGTCTCTACACCCCTCCGACCAGGCGGAGGACCTCCAGTTGTGTTCAGAACCCTTCGGGGTGCCACCTGGTGGTGAATGGACAGAGACTTTCCTATATCCTGGACCTGATACCTCGCTCGCTTCGTCCAGTGAGTCCAACCTAGTGTACTCCGAAGCAGAGGTTACTCCCGAGTCTCTACACCCCTCCGACCAGGCGGAGGACCTCCAGTTGTGTTCAGAACCCTTCGGGGTGCCACCTGGTGGTGAATGGACAGAGACTTTCCTATACTCGGTACCCGATACCTCGCCTGCTTCCTCCAGTGAGTCCGACCTAGTGTTCTCCGAAGCAGAAGTTACTCCCGAGTCTCTACACCCCTCCGACCAGGCGGAGGACCTCCAGTTGTGTTTAGAACCCTTCGGGGTGCCACCTGGTGGTGAATGGACAGAGACTTTCCTATTTCCTGTACCTGATACCTCGCCTGCTTCCTCCAGCGAGTCCGACCTAGTGTTCTCCGAAGCAGAAGTTTCTCCCGAGTCTCTACACCCCTCCGACCAGGCGGAGGACCTCCAGTTGTGTTTAGAACCCTTCGGGGTGCCACCTGGTGGTGAATGGACAGAGACTTTCCTATACTCGGTACCCGATACCTCGCCTGCTTCCTCCAGTGAGTCCGACTTAGTGTACTCTGAAGCAGATGTTTTCTCTGAGCCTCAGTACTCTTCTGACCCGGCGGAGGACCTCCAGTTGTTTCCTGAATCCTCCGGGGTACCACCAGATAACAAAGAGACAGTGACTTTTCCTCATTATGTACCTGATAACCCGTCTATTTCTTCCTGTGAGCTTGACAAGATGTACCTCGAAGCAGAGATTACCCTCAAGTCTCTGTTCCCCTCCAACCCAGTGAACGACTGGTCCTCGAATTCCCTGCGGAAGATTCTGGCAGGCCTGAAGAAGAGGGGGCATAAGGGGGGAGGTACTGTAACATACCTGGCGGCGTCCTTGCATGGTGGTCCATCTCCCACTGTGCAAGAGAGCGCACTTGATCTCCTGTCCAGAATGTCTCTCTGGCTTCCCTCCATGTTGTCTGTTTGTGTCTGTGTCTGTTTCTGCTGCTTAAGGGCGGCGCCCGATCACTTCCTGCCTTTTGTACCTGCTGTGGGTCACACCCCTTGTGCGTCCTCAGCCTATCGCTGTCTGTCACCTGGTATATAGCTTAGCCGCTCCCATCTTTCCTTGCCTGAGCATATGTGTTCTTTCAGTGTGTGCTTGCACCCTGAATGTGCCAGGTCCCGTCCTGTTTCCCTGTCCGCCTTTCCTGTAGGCTTATTTCCAGGCCTGTCTGAACTAAGTCCTGTATGTTTCCTGCTTTGCGGTGTCAGCTCCCGTGTCTGAACTGTGTCCTGTATGTCTCCTGCTTTACGGTATTAGTTCCCGTGTCTGAACTAAGTCCTGTCTGTGTTCTCTAGTCTGTCCTGTCTGAACACGCTCCTTGCCTGTTCGTTCCGCCTCTCTGTGGGCAGTATTCCCAGTCCCGCTCCTGTATCCCGCTGCAGTGTCGGTCTCCTCCGTACATTCAGTTCCAGTCTGAACTCTCTCCTATCCTTTACCTGTTTTGCTCTATGCCTGTTCCCTTCCTTTTTCTGCAGAGTCTGTACTCGTACCTATCTCCTGCCTGTTGTCTCTGTACTCCCGTTTGTGAGTTTGTGGTCCACTCGCTACTTCACTGCAAGTACCCTGTGGGTGTCTGGCTCTGTCTTTCCCTTCCTGTCTGTTCAGTGTGAACAGAGCCCTGTCCTCCCTGCTCAGTCTTCTGCACTCTAGTTGTGCTTACCTGTACCCCTCTACCTGTATTGTTCCTGTATCCCGGTTTGTACTGGGTCCTATCCCGCCTGTGTTCCTTCTTGCTAGTGCCTCCCTGTCTGCACTCTACCTGTGCTTACCTTTACCCGCCTGCCTGCATACCCGCCTGCCTGCATACCAGTCTGCGTGCCAGTCTACCAGTCTGTTCCTGTATTCCCCTGTGTGGGTCAACAGCCGTGTCCGGGGTCTGTCCTGGAGTAGCACCTGGTCCCTCTGCTCGGTTCCTCCTTGGTGCTCTGGCGTCGTATGCCGTCGTGCCACCTTGGTCGGATCGGGCCGATACTTAGTTACGCCCCTCCAGGCATTCACTCTCCGGCACGGTCCAGTGGAATCACTACCAGTCCCATGCACACGCCGCTCTAGCCCGGGCGTGTGCATAACAACAATATTCATTGATTTTTGCCATTGAAAAACGTCCAGAAATGTTTGAAGCTACTGACTGAATGAAAGGAGCTGGCATCTCACTCTCTTTGAATCTTCTTTATCATGCTAGGATTAGCAGGAAAAAGCTAAAAATTTCAGAATTGCACCGTGCAATGTGGAGATATTACTGTTTGTGCATTTACAATATTCATTGATTTTTGCCATTGAAAAACATGTTTTTCATATACCAGAAATGTTTGAAGCTACTGACTGAATGAAAGGAGCTGGCATCTCACTCTCTTTGAATCTTCTTTATCATGCTAGGATTAGCAGGAAAAAGCTAAAAATTTCAGAATTGCACCGTGCAATGTGGAGATATTACTGTTTGTGCATTTACAATATTCATTGATTTTTGCCATTGAAAAACGTCCAGAAATGTTTGAAGCTACTGACTGAATGAAAGGAGCTGGCATCTCACTCTCTTTGAATCTTCTTTATCATGCTAGGATTAACAGGAAAAAGCTAAAAATTTCAGAATTGCACCTTGCAATGTGGAGATATTACTGTTTGTGCATTTACAATATTCATTGATTTTTGCCATTGAAAAACATGTTTTTCATATACCAGAAATGTTTGAAGCTACTGACTGAATGAAAGGAGCTGGCATCTCACTCTCTTTGAATCTTCTTTATCATGCTAGGATTAGCAGGAAAAAGCTAAAAATTTCAGAATTGCACCGTGCAATGTGGAGATATTACTGTTTGTGCATTTACAATATTCATTGATTTTTGCCATTGAAAAACATGTTTTTCATATACCAGAAATGTTTGAAGCTACTGACTGAATGAAAGGAGCTGGCATCTCACTCTCTTTGAATCTTCTTTATCATGCTAGGATTAGCAGGAAAAAGCAAAAAATTTCAGAATTGCACCTTGCAATGTGGAGATATTACTGTTTGTGCATTTACAATATTCATTGATTTTTGCCATTGAAAAACATGTTTTTCATATACCAGAAATGTTTGAAGCTACTGACTGAATGAAAGGAGCTGGCATCTCACTCTCTTTGAATCTTCTTTATCATGCTAGGATTAGCAGGAAAAAGCTAAAAATTTCAGAATTGCACCGTGCAATGTGGAGATATTACTGTTTGTGCATTTACAATATTCATTGATTTTTGCCATTGAAAAACATGTTTTTCATATACCAGAAATGTTTGAAGCTACTGACTGAATGAAAGGAGCTGGCATCTCACTCTCTTTGAATCTTCTTTATCATGATAGGATTAGCAGGAAAAAGCAAAAAATTTCAGAATTGCACCTTGCAATGTGGAGATATTACTGTTTGTGCATTTACAATATTCATTGATTTTTGCCATTGAAAAACATGTTTTTCATATACCAGAAATGTTTGAAGCTACTGACTGAATGAAAGGAGCTGGCATCTCACTCTCTTTGAATCTTCTTTATCATGCTAGGATTAGCAGGAAAAAGCAAAAAATTTCAGAATTGCACCGTGCAATGTGGAGATATTACTGTTTGTGCATTTACAATATTCATTGATTTTTGCCATTGAAAAACATGTTTTTCATATACCAGAAATGTTTGAAGCTACTGACTGAATGAAAGGAGCTGGCATCTCACTCTCTTTGAATCTTCTTTATCATGCTAGGATTAACAGGAAAAAGCAAAAAATTTCAGAATTGCACCGTGCAATGTGGAGATATTACTGTTTGTGCATTTACAATATTCATTGATTTTTGCCATTGAAAAACATGTTTTTCATATACCAGAAATGTTTGAAGCTACTGACTGAATGAAAGGAGCTGGCATCTCACTCTCTTTGAATCTTCTTTATCATGCTAGGATTAGCAGGAAAAAGCTAAAAATTTCAGAATTGCACCGTGCAATGTGGAGATATTACTGTTTGTGCATTTACAATATTCATTGATTTTTGCCATTGAAAAACGTCCAGAAATGTTTGAAGCTACTGACTGAATGAAAGGAGCTGGCATCTCACTCTCTTTGAATCTTCTTTATCATGCTAGGATTAACAGGAAAAAGCTAAAAATTTCAGAATTGCACCTTGCAATGTGGAGATATTACTGTTTGTGCATTTACAATATTCATTGATTTTTGCCATTGAAAAACATGTTTTTCATATACCAGAAATGTTTGAAGCTACTGACTGAATGAAAGGAGCTGGCATCTCACTCTCTTTGAATCTTCTTTATCATGCTAGGATTAGCAGGAAAAAGCTAAAAATTTCAGAATTGCACCGTGCAATGTGGAGATATTACTGTTTGTGCATTTACAATATTCATTGATTTTTGCCATTGAAAAACATGTTTTTCATATACCAGAAATGTTTGAAGCTACTGACTGAATGAAAGGAGCTGGCATCTCACTCTCTTTGAATCTTCTTTATCATGCTAGGATTAGCAGGAAAAAGCAAAAAATTTCAGAATTGCACCTTGCAATGTGGAGA
Source organism: Phyllobates terribilis (assembly GCF_046119375.1). Lineage (NCBI taxonomy): Eukaryota > Metazoa > Chordata > Amphibia > Anura > Dendrobatidae > Phyllobates > Phyllobates terribilis. The sequence goes on along the minus strand of NW_027367391.1, from coordinate 16,390 downwards.
TATTACTGTTTGTGCATTTACAATATTCATTGATTTTTGCCATTGAAAAACATGTTTTTCATATACCAGAAATGTTTGAAGCTACTGACTGAATGAAAGGAGCTGGCATCTCACTCTCTTTGAATCTTCTTTATCATGCTAGGATTAGCAGGAAAAAGCTAAAAATTTCAGAATTGCACCGTGCAATGTGGAGATATTACTGTTTGTGCATTTACAATATTCATTGATTTTTGCCATTGAAAAACATGTTTTTCATATACCAGAAATGTTTGAAGCTACTGACTGAATGAAAGGAGCTGGCATCTCACTCTCTTTGAATCTTCTTTATCATGCTAGGATTAGCAGGAAAAAGCAAAAAATTTCAGAATTGCACCTTGCAATGTGGAGATATTACTGTTTGTGCATTTACAATATTCATTGATTTTTGCCATTGAAAAACATGTTTTTCATATACCAGAAATGTTTGAAGCTACTGACTGAATGAAAGGAGCTGGCATCTCACTCTCTTTGAATCTTCTTTATCATGCTAGGATTAGCAGGAAAAAGCAAAAAATTTCAGAATTGCACCGTGCAATGTGGAGATATTACTGTTTGTGCATTTACAATATTCATTGATTTTTGCCATTGAAAAACATGTTTTTCATATACCAGAAATGTTTGAAGCTACTGACTGAATGAAAGGAGCTGGCATCTCACTCTCTTTGAATCTTCTTTATCATGCTAGGATTAACAGGAAAAAGCAAAAAATTTCAGAATTGCACCGTGCAATGTGGAGATATTACTGTTTGTGCATTTACAATATTCATTGATTTTTGCCATTGAAAAACATGTTTTTCATATACCAGAAATGTTTGAAGCTACTGACTGAATGAAAGGAGATGGCATCTCACTCTCTTTGAATCTTCTTTATCATGCTAGGATTAGCAGGAAAAAGCAAAAAATTTCAGAATTGCACCGTGCAATGTGGAGATATTACTGTTTGTGCATTTACAATATTCATTGATTTTTGCCATTGAAAAACATGTTTTTCATATGCCAGAAATGTTTGAAGCTACTGACTGAATGAAAGGAGCTGGCATCTCACTCTCTTTGAATCTTCTTTATCATGCTAGGATTAGCAGGAAAAAGCAAAAAATTTCAGAATTGCACCGTGCAATGTGGAGATATTACTGTTTGTGCATTTACAATATTCATTGATTTTTGCCTTTGAAAAACATGTTTTTCATATACCAGAAATGTTTGAAGCTACTGACTGAATGAAAGGAGCTGGCATCTCACTCTCTTTGAATCTTCTTTATCATGCTAGGATTAACAGGAAAAAGCTAAAAATTTCAGAATTGCACCTTGCAATGTGGAGATATTACTGTTTGTGCATTTACAATATTCATTGATTTTTGCCATTGAAAAACATGTTTTTCATATACCAGAAATGTTTGAAGCTACTGACTGAATGAAAGGAGCTGGCATCTCACTCTCTTTGAATCTTCTTTATCATGCTAGGATTAACAGGAAAAAGCAAAAAATTTCAGAATTGCACCGTGCAATGTGGAGATATTACTGTTTGTGCATTTACAATATTCATTGATTTTTGCCATTGAAAAACATGTTTTTCATATACCAGAAATGTTTGAAGCTACTGACTGAATGAAAGGAGCTGGCATCTCACTCTCTTTGAATCTTCTTTATCATGCTAGGATTAGCAGGAAAAAGCAAAAAATTTCAGAATTGCACTGTGCAATGTGGAGATATTACTGTTTGTGCATTTACAATATTCATTGATTTTTGCCATTGAAAAACATGTTTTTCATATACCAGAAATGTTTGAAGCTACTGACTGAATGAAAGGAGCTGGCATCTCACTCTCTTTGAATCTTCTTTATCATGCTAGGATTAACAGGAAAAAGCTAAAAATTTCAGAATTGCACCGTGCAATGTGGAGATATTACTGTTTGTGCATTTACAATATTCATTGATTTTTGCCATTGAAAAACATGTTTTTCATATACCAGAAATGTTTGAAGCTACTGACTGAATGAAAGGAGCTGGCATCTCACTCTCTTTGAATCTTCTTTATCATGCTAGGATTAGCAGGAAAAAGCTAAAAATTTCAGAATTGCACCTTGCAATGTGGAGATATTACTGTTTGTGCATTTACAATATTCATTGATTTTTGCCATTGAAAAACATGTTTTTCATATACCAGAAATGTTTGAAGCTACTGACTGAATGAAAGGAGCTGGCATCTCACTCTCTTTGAATCTTCTTTATCATGCTAGGATTAACAGGAAAAAGCAAAAAATTTCAGAATTGCACCGTGCAATGTGGAGATATTACTGTTTGTGCATTTACAATATTCATTGATTTTTGCCATTGAAAAACGTCCAGAAATGTTTGAAGCTACTGACTGAATGAAAGGAGCTGGCATCTCACTCTCTTTGAATCTTCTTTATCATGCTAGGATTAGCAGGAAAAAGCTAAAAATTTCAGAATTGCACCGTGCAATGTGGAGATATTACTGTTTGTGCATTTACAATATTCATTGTTTTTGCCATTGAAAAACATGTTTTTCATATACCAGAAATGTTTGAAGCTACTGACTGAATGAAAGGAGCTGGCATCTCACTCTCTTTGAATCTTCTTTATCATGCTAGGATTAGCAGGAAAAAGCTAAAAATTTCAGAATTGCACCGTGCAATGTGGAGATATTACTGTTTGTGCATTTACAATATTCATTGATTTTTGCCATTGAAAAACGTCCAGAAATGTTTGAAGCTACTGACTGAATGAAAGGAGCTGGCATCTCACTCTCTTTGAATCTTCTTTATCATGCTAGGATTAACAGGAAAAAGCTAAAAATTTCAGAATTGCACCTTGCAATGTGGAGATATTACTGTTTGTGCATTTACAATATTCATTGATTTTTGCCATTGAAAAACATGTTTTTCATATACCAGAAATGTTTGAAGCTACTGACTGAATGAAAGGAGCTGGCATCTCACTCTCTTTGAATCTTCTTTATCATGCTAGGATTAGCAGGAAAAAGCTAAAAATTTCAGAATTGCACCGTGCAATGTGGAGATATTACTGTTTGTGCATTTACAATATTCATTGATTTTTGCCATTGAAAAACATGTTTTTCATATACCAGAAATGTTTGAAGCTACTGACTGAATGAAAGGAGCTGGCATCTCACTCTCTTTGAATCTTCTTTATCATGCTAGGATTAGCAGGAAAAAGCAAAAAATTTCAGAATTGCACCTTGCAATGTGGAGATATTACTGTTTGTGCATTTACAATATTCATTGATTTTTGCCATTGAAAAACATGTTTTTCATATACCAGAAATGTTTGAAGCTACTGACTGAATGAAAGGAGCTGGCATCTCACTCTCTTTGAATCTTCTTTATCATGCTAGGATTAGCAGGAAAAAGCTAAAAATTTCAGAATTGCACCGTGCAATGTGGAGATATTACTGTTTGTGCATTTACAATATTCATTGATTTTTGCCATTGAAAAACATGTTTTTCATATACCAGAAATGTTTGAAGCTACTGACTGAATGAAAGGAGCTGGCATCTCACTCTCTTTGAATCTTCTTTATCATGCTAGGATTAGCAGGAAAAAGCAAAAAATTTCAGAATTGCACCTTGCAATGTGGAGATATTACTGTTTGTGCATTTACAATATTCATTGATTTTTGCCATTGAAAAACATGTTTTTCATATACCAGAAATGTTTGAAGCTACTGACTGAATGAAAGGAGCTGGCATCTCACTCTCTTTGAATCTTCTTTATCATGCTAGGATTAGCAGGAAAAAGCAAAAAATTTCAGAATTGCACCGTGCAATGTGGAGATATTACTGTTTGTGCATTTACAATATTCATTGATTTTTGCCATTGAAAAACATGTTTTTCATATACCAGAAATGTTTGAAGCTACTGACTGAATGAAAGGAGCTGGCATCTCACTCTCTTTGAATCTTCTTTATCATGCTAGGATTAACAGGAAAAAGCAAAAAATTTCAGAATTGCACCGTGCAATGTGGAGATATTACTGTTTGTGCATTTACAATATTCATTGATTTTTGCCATTGAAAAACATGTTTTTCATATACCAGAAATGTTTGAAGCTACTGACTGAATGAAAGGAGCTGGCATCTCACTCTCTTTGAATCTTCTTTATCATGCTAGGATTAGCAGGAAAAAGCAAAAAATTTCAGAATTGCACCGTGCAATGTGGAGATATTACTGTTTGTGCATTTACAATATTCATTGATTTTTGCCATTGAAAAACATGTTTTTCATATGCCAGAAATGTTTGAAGCTACTGACTGAATGAAAGGAGCTGGCATCTCACTCTCTTTGAATCTTCTTTATCATGCTAGGATTAGCAGGAAAAAGCAAAAAATTTCAGAATTGCACCGTGCAATGTGGAGATATTACTGTTTGTGCATTTACAATATTCATTGATTTTTGCCTTTGAAAAACATGTTTTTCATATACCAGAAATGTTTGAAGCTACTGACTGAATGAAAGGAGCTGGCATCTCACTCTCTTTGAATCTTCTTTATCATGCTAGGATTAACAGGAAAAAGCTAAAAATTTCAGAATTGCACCGTGCAATGTGGAGATATTACTGTTTGTGCATTTACAATATTCATTGATTTTTGCCATTGAAAAACATGTTTTTCATATACCAGAAATGTTTGAAGCTACTGACTGAATGAAAGGAGCTGGCATCTCACTCTCTTTGAATCTTCTTTATCATGCTAGGATTAACAGGAAAAAGCAAAAAATTTCAGAATTGCACCGTGCAATGTGGAGATATTACTGTTTGTGCATTTACAATATTCATTGATTTTTGCCATTGAAAAACATGTTTTTCATATACCAGAAATGTTTGAAGCTACTGACTGAATGAAAGGAGCTGGCATCTCACTCTCTTTGAATCTTCTTTATCATGCTAGGATTAGCAGGAAAAAGCAAAAAATTTCAGAATTGCACCGTGCAATGTGGAGATATTACTGTTTGTGCATTTACAATATTCATTGATTTTTGCCATTGAAAAACATGTTTTTCATATACCAGAAATGTTTGAAGCTACTGACTGAATGAAAGGAGCTGGCATCTCACTCTCTTTGAATCTTCTTTATCATGCTAGGATTAACAGGAAAAAGCTAAAAAATTCAGAATTGCACCGTGCAATGTGGAGATATTACTGTTTGTGCATTTACAATATTCATTGATTTTTGCCATTGAAAAACATGTTTTTCATATACCAGAAATGTTTGAAGCTACTGACTGAATGAAAGGAGCTGGCATCTCACTCTCTTTGAATCTTCTTTATCATGCTAGGATTAACAGGAAAAAGCTAAAAATTTCAGAATTGCACCTTGCAATGTGGAGATATTACTGTTTGTGCATTTACAATATTCATTGATTTTTGCCATTGAAAAACATGTTTTTCATATACAGAAATGTTTGAAGCTACTGACTGAATGAAAGGAGCTGGCATCTCACTCTCTTTGAATCTTCTTTATCATGCTAGGATTAACAGGAAAAAGCTAAAAATTTCAGAATTGCACCTTGCAATGTGGAGATATTACTGTTTGTGCATTTACAATATTCATTGATTTTTGCCATTGAAAAACATGTTTTTCATATACCAGAAATGTTTGAAGCTACTGACTGAATGAAAGGAGCTGGCATCTCACTCTCTTTGAATCTTCTTTATCATGCTAGGATTAACAGGAAAAAGCTAAAAATTTCAGAATTGCACCGTGCAATGTGGAGATATTACTGTTTGTGCATTTACAATATTCATTGATTTTTGCCATTGAAAAACATGTTTTTCATATACCAGAAATGTTTGAAGCTACTGACTGAATGAAAGGAGCTGGCATCTCACTCTCTTTGAATCTTCTTTATCATGCTAGGATTAACAGGAAAAAGCTAAAAATTTCAGAATTGCACCTTGCAATGTGGAGATATTACTGTTTGTGCATTTACAATATTCATTGATTTTTGCCATTGAAAAACGTCCAGAAATGTTTGAAGCTACTGACTGAATGAAAGGAGCTGGCATCTCACTCTCTTTGAATCTTCTTTATCATGCTAGGATTAGCAGGAAAAAGCAAAAAATTTCAGAATTGCACCGTGCAATGTGGAGATATTACTGTTTGTGCATTTACAATATTCATTGATTTTTGCCATTGAAAAACATGTTTTTCATATACCAGAAATGTTTGAAGCTACTGACTGAATGAAAGGAGCTGGCATCTCACTCTCTTTGAATCTTCTTTATCATGCTAGGATTAACAGGAAAAAGCTAAAAATTTCAGAATTGCACCGTGCAATGTGGAGATATTACTGTTTGTGCATTTACAATATTCATTGATTTTTGCCATTGAAAAACATGTTTTTCATATACCAGAAATGTTTGAAGCTACTGACTGAATGAAAGGAGCTGGCATCTCACTCTCTTTGAATCTTCTTTATCATGCTAGGATTAGCAGGAAAAAGCAAAAAATTTCAGAATTGCACCTTGCAATGTGGAGATATTACTGTTTGTGCATTTACAATATTCATTGATTTTTGCCATTGAAAAACATGTTTTTCATATACCAGAAATGTTTGAAGCTACTGGCTGAATGAAAGGAGCTGGCATCTCACTCTCTTTGAATCTTCTTTATCATGCTAGGATTAGCAGGAAAAAGCTAAAAATTTCAGAATTGCACCTTGCAATGTGGAGATATTACTGTTTGTGCATTTACAATATTCATTGATTTTTGCCATTGAAAAACATGTTTTTCATATACCAGAAATGTTTGAAGCTACTGACTGAATGAAAGGAGCTGGCATCTCACTCTCTTTGAATCTTCTTTATCATGCTAGGATTAACAGGAAAAAGCAAAAAATTTCAGAATTGCACCGTGCAATGTGGAGATATTACTGTTTGTGCATTTACAATATTCATTGATTTTTGCCATTGAAAAACGTCCAGAAATGTTTGAAGCTACTGACTGAATGAAAGGAGCTGGCATCTCACTCTCTTTGAATCTTCTTTATCATGCTAGGATTAGCAGGAAAAAGCTAAAAATTTCAGAATTGCACCGTGCAATGTGGAGATATTACTGTTTGTGCATTTACAATATTCATTGATTTTTGCCATTGAAAAACATGTTTTTCATATACCAGAAATGTTTGAAGCTACTGACTGAATGAAAGGAGCTGGCATCTCACTCTCTTTGAATCTTCTTTATCATGCTAGGATTAGCAGGAAAAAGCTAAAAATTTCAGAATTGCACCGTGCAATGTGGAGATATTACTGTTTGTGCATTTACAATATCCATTGATTTTTGCCATTGAAAAACGTCCAAAAATGTTTGAAGCTACTGACTGAATGAAAGGAGCTGGCATCTCACTCTCTTTGAATCTTCTTTATCATGCTAGGATTAACAGGAAAAAGCTAAAAATTTCAGAATTGCACCTTGCAATGTGGAGATATTACTGTTTGTGCATTTACAATATTCATTGATTTTTGCCATTGAAAAACATGTTTTTCATATACCAGAAATGTTTGAAGCTACTGACTGAATGAAAGGAGCTGGCATCTCACTCTCTTTGAATCTTCTTTATCATGCTAGGATTAGCAGGAAAAAGCTAAAAATTTCAGAATTGCACCGTGCAATGTGGAGATATTACTGTTTGTGCATTTACAATATTCATTGATTTTTGCCATTGAAAAACATGTTTTTCATATACCAGAAATGTTTGAAGCTACTGACTGAATGAAAGGAGCTGGCATCTCACTCTCTTTGAATCTTCTTTATCATGCTAGGATTAGCAGGAAAAAGCAAAAAATTTCAGAATTGCACCTTGCAATGTGGAGATATTACTGTTTGTGCATTTACAATATTCATTGATTTTTGCCATTGAAAAACATGTTTTTCATATACCAGAAATGTTTGAAGCTACTGACTGAATGAAAGGAGCTGGCATCTCACTCTCTTTGAATCTTCTTTATCATGCTAGGATTAGCAGGAAAAAGCTAAAAATTTCAGAATTGCACCGTGCAATGTGGAGATATTACTGTTTGTGCATTTACAATATTCATTGATTTTTGCCATTGAAAAACATGTTTTTCATATACCAGAAATGTTTGAAGCTACTGACTGAATGAAAGGAGCTGGCATCTCACTCTCTTTGAATCTTCTTTATCATGCTAGGATTAGCAGGAAAAAGCAAAAAATTTCAGAATTGCACCTTGCAATGTGGAGATATTACTGTTTGTGCATTTACAATATTCATTGATTTTTGCCATTGAAAAACATGTTTTTCATATACCAGAAATGTTTGAAGCTACTGACTGAATGAAAGGAGCTGGCATGTCACTCTCTTTGAATCTTCTTTATCATGCTAGGATTAGCAGGAAAAAGCAAAAAATTTCAGAATTGCACCGTGCAATGTGGAGATATTACTGTTTGTGCATTTACAATATTCATTGATTTTTGCCATTGAAAAACATGTTTTTCATATACCAGAAATGTTTGAAGCTACTGACTGAATGAAAGGAGCTGGCATCTCACTCTCTTTGAATCTTCTTTATCATGCTAGGATTAACAGGAAAAAGCAAAAAATTTCAGAATTGCACCGTGCAATGTGGAGATATTACTGTTTGTGCATTTACAATATTCATTGATTTTTGCCATTGAAAAACATGTTTTTCATATACCAGAAATGTTTGAAGCTACTGACTGAATGAAAGGAGCTGGCATCTCACTCTCTTTGAATCTTCTTTATCATGCTAGGATTAGCAGGAAAAAGCAAAAAATTTCAGAATTGCACCGTGCAATGTGGAGATATTACTGTTTGTGCATTTACAATATTCATTGATTTTTGCCATTGAAAAACATGTTTTTCATATGCCAGAAATGTTTGAAGCTACTGACTGAATGAAAGGAGCTGGCATCTCACTCTCTTTGAATCTTCTTTATCATGCTAGGATTAGCAGGAAAAAGCAAAAAATTTCAGAATTGCACCGTGCAATGTGGAGATATTACTGTTTGTGCATTTACAATATTCATTGATTTTTGCCTTTGAAAAACATGTTTTTCATATACCAGAAATGTTTGAAGCTACTGACTGAATGAAAGGAGCTGGCATCTCACTCTCTTTGAATCTTCTTTATCATGCTAGGATTAACAGGAAAAAGCTAAAAATTTCAGAATTGCACCGTGCAATGTGGAGATATTACTGTTTGTGCATTTACAATATTCATTGATTTTTGCCATTGAAAAACATGTTTTTCATATACCAGAAATGTTTGAAGCTACTGACTGAATGAAAGGAGCTGGCATCTCACTCTCTTTGAATCTTCTTTATCATGCTAGGATTAACAGGAAAAAGCTAAAAATTTCAGAATTGCACCGTGCAATGTGGAGATATTACTGTTTGTGCATTTACAATATTCATTGATTTTTGCCATTGAAAAACATGTTTTTCATATACCAGTAATGTTTGAAGCTACTGACTGAATGAAAGGAGCTGGCATCTCACTCTCTTTGAATCTTCTTTATCATGCTAGGATTAGCAGGAAAAAGCAAAAAATTTCAGAATTGCACCGTGCAATGTGGAGATATTACTGTTTGTGCATTTACAATATTCATTGATTTTTGCCATTGAAAAACGTCCAGAAATGTTTGAAGCTACTGACTGAATGAAAGGAGCTGGCATCTCACTCTCTTTGAATCTTCTTTATCATGCTAGGATTAGCAGGAAAAAGCAAAAAATTTCAGAATTGCACCGTGCAATGTGGAGATATTACTGTTTGTGCATTTACAATATTCATTGATTTTTGCCATTGAAAAACATGTTTTTCATATACCAGAAATGTTTGAAGCTACTGACTGAATGAAAGGAGCTGGCATCTCACTCTCTTTGAATCTTCTTTATCATGCTAGGATTAGCAGGAAAAAGCAAAAAATTTCAGAATTGCACCGTGCAATGTGGAGATATTACTGTTTGTGCATTTACAATATTCATTGATTTTTGCCATTGAAAAACATGTTTTTCATATACCAGAAATGTTTGAAGCTACTGACTGAATGAAAGGAGCTGGCATCTCACTCTCTTTGAATCTTCTTTATCATGCTAGGATTAGCAGGAAAAAGCAAAAAATTTCAGAATTGCACCGTGCAATGTGGAGATATTACTGTTTGTGCATTTACAATATTCATTGATTTTTGCCATTGAAAAACGTCCAGAAATGTTTGAAGCTACTGACTGAATGAAAGGAGCTGGCATCTCACTCTCTTTGAATCTTCTTTATCATGCTAGGATTAACAGGAAAAAGCTAAAAATTTCAGAATTGCACCGTGCAATGTGGAGATATTACTGTTTGTGCATTTACAATATTCATTGATTTTTGCCATTGAAAAACATGTTTTTCATATACCAGAAATGTTTGAAGCTACTGACTGAATGAAAGGAGCTGGCATCTCACTCTCTTTGAATCTTCTTTATCATGCTAGGATTAGCAGGAAAAAGCTAAAAATTTCAGAATTGCACCGTGCAATGTGGAGATATTACTGTTTGTGCATTTACAATATTCATTGATTTTTGCCATTGAAAAACGTCCAGAAATGTTTGAAGCTACTGACTGAATGAAAGGAGCTGGCATCTCACTCTCTTTGAATCTTCTTTATCATGCTAGGATTAACAGGAAAAAGCTAAAAATTTCAGAATTGCACCTTGCAATGTGGAGATATTACTGTTTGTGCATTTACAATATTCATTGATTTTTGCCATTGAAAAACATGTTTTTCATATACCAGAAATGTTTGAAGCTACTGACTGAATGAAAGGAGCTGGCATCTCACTCTCTTTGAATCTTCTTTATCATGCTAGGATTAACAGGAAAAAGCTAAAAATTTCAGAATTGCACCTTGCAATGTGGAGATATTACTGTTTGTGCATTTACAATATTCATTGATTTTTGCCATTGAAAAACATGTTTTTCATATACCAGAAATGTTTGAAGCTACTGACTGAATGAAAGGAGCTGGCATCTCACTCTCTTTGAATCTTCTTTATCATGCTAGGATTAACAGGAAAAAGCTAAAAATTTCAGAATTGCACCTTGCAATGTGGAGATATTACTGTTTGTGCATTTACAATATTCATTGATTTTTGCCATTGAAAAACATGTTTTTCATATACCAGAAATGTTTGAAGCTACTGACTGAATGAAAGGAGCTGGCATCTCACTCTCTTTGAATCTTCTTTATCATGCTAGGATTAACAGGAAAAAGCTAAAAATTTCAGAATTGCACCGTGCAATGTGGAGATATTACTGTTTGTGCATTTACAATATTCATTGATTTTTGCCATTGAAAAACATGTTTTTCATATACCAGAAATGTTTGAAGCTACTGACTGAATGAAAGGAGCTGGCATCTCACTCTCTTTGAATCTTCTTTATCATGCTAGGATTAGCAGGAAAAAGCTAAAAATTTCAGAATTGCACCTTGCAATGTGGAGATATTACTGTTTGCATTTACAATATTCATTGATTTTTGCCATTGAAAAACGTCCAGAAATGTTTGAAGCTACTGACTGAATGAAAGGAGCTGGCATCTCACTCTCTTTGAATCTTCTTTATCATGCTAGGATTAACAGGAAAAAGCTAAAAATTTCAGAATTGCACCTTGCAATGTGGAGATATTACTGTTTGTGCATTTACAATATTCATTGATTTTTGCCATTGAAAAACATGTTTTTCATATACCAGAAATGTTTGAAGCTACTGACTGAATGAAAGGAGCTGGCATCTCACTCTCTTTGAATCTTCTTTATCATGCTAGGATTAACAGGAAAAAGCTAAAAATTTCAGAATTGCACCTTGCAATGTGGAGATATTACTGTTTGTGCATTTACAATATTCATTGATTTTTGCCATTGAAAAACATGTTTTCATATACCAGAAATGTTTGAAGCTACTGACTGAATGAAAGGAGCTGGCATCTCACTCTCTTTGAATCTTCTTTATCATGCTAGGATTAGCAGGAAAAAGCTAAAAATTTCAGAATTGCACCTTGCAATGTGGAGATATTACTGTTTGTGCATTTACAATATTCATTGATTTTTGCCATTGAAAAACGTCCAGAAATGTTTGAAGCTACTGACTGAATGAAAGGAGCTGGCATCTCACTCTCTTTGAATCTTCTTTATCATGCTAGGATTAGGCAGGAAAAAGCAAAAAATTTCAGAATTGCACCGTGCAATGTGGAGATATTACTGTTTGTGCATTTACAATATTCATTGATTTTTGCCATTGAAAAACATGTTTTTCATATACCAGAAATGTTTGAAGCTACTGACTGAATGAAAGGAGCTGGCATCTCACTCTCTTTGAATCTTCTTTATCATGCTAGGATTAACAGGAAAAAGCTAAAAATTTCAGAATTGCACCGTGCAATGTGGAGATATTACTGTTTGTGCATTTACAATATTCATTGATTTTTGCCATTGAAAAACATGTTTTTCATATACCAGAAATGTTTGAAGCTACTGACTGAATGAAAGGAGCTGGCATCTCACTCTCTTTGAATCTTCTTTATCATGCTAGGATTAGCAGGAAAAAGCAAAAAATTTCAGAATTGCACCGTGCAATGTGGAGATATTACTGTTTGTGCATTTACAATATTCATTGATTTTTGCCATTGAAAAACATGTTTTTCATATACCAGAAATGTTTGAAGCTACTGACTGAATGAAAGGAGCTGGCATCTCACTCTCTTTGAATCTTCTTTATCATGCTAGGATTAGCAGGAAAAAGCAAAAAATTTCAGAATTGCACCTTGCAATGTGGAGATATTACTGTTTGTGCATTTACAATATTCATTGATTTTTGCCATTGAAAAACATGTTTTTCATATACCAGAAATGTTTGAAGCTACTGACTGAATGAAAGGAGCTGGCATCTCACTCTCTTTGAATCTTCTTTATCATGCTAGGATTAGCAGGAAAAAGCTAAAAATTTCAGAATTGCACCTTGCAATGTGGAGATATTACTGTTTGTGCATTTACAATATTCATTGATTTTTGCCATTGAAAACATGTTTTTCATATACCAGAAATGTTTGAAGCTACTGACTGAATGAAAGGAGGTGGCATCTCACTCTCTTTGAATCTTCTTTATCATGCTAGGATTAACAGGAAAAAGCAAAAAATTTCAGAATTGCACCGTGCAATGTGGAGATATTACTGTTTGTGCATTTACAATATTCATTGATTTTTGCCATTGAAAAACGTCCAGAAATGTTTGAAGCTACTGACTGAATGAAAGGAGCTGGCATCTCACTCTCTTTGAATCTTCTTTATCATGCTAGGATTAGCAGGAAAAAGCTAAAAATTTCAGAATTGCACCGTGCAATGTGGAGATATTACTGTTTGTGCATTTACAATATTCATTGATTTTTGCCATTGAAAAACATGTTTTCATATACCAGAAATGTTTGAAGCTACTGACTGAATGAAAGGAGCTGGCATCTCACTCTCTTTGAATCTTCTTTATCATGCTAGGATTAGCAGGAAAAAGCTAAAAATTTCAGAATTGCACCGTGCAATGTGGAGATATTACTGTTTGTGCATTTACAATATTCATTGATTTTTGCCATTGAAAAACGTCCAGAAATGTTTGAAGCTACTGACTGAATGAAAGGAGCTGGCATCTCACTCTCTTTGAATCTTCTTTATCATGCTAGGATTATCAGGAAAAAGCTAAAAATTTCAGAATTGCACCGTGCAATGTGGAGATATTACTGTTTGTGCATTTACAATATTCATTGATTTTTGCCATTGAAAAACATGTTTTTCATATACCAGAAATGTTTGAAGCTACTGACTGAATGAAAGGAGCTGGCATCTCACTCTCTTTGAATCTTCTTTATCATGCTAGGATTAGCAGGAAAAAGCTAAAAATTTCAGAATTGCACCGTGCAATGTGGAGATATTACTGTTTGTGCATTTACAATATTCATTGATTTTTGCCATTGAAAAACATGTTTTCATATACCAGAAATGTTTGAAGCTACTGACTGAATGAAAGGAGCTGGCATCTCACTCTCTTTGTATCTTCTTTATCATGCTAGGATTAGCAGGAAAAAGCAAAAAATTTCAGAATTGCACCTTGCAATGTGGAGATATTACTGTTTGTGCATTTACAATATTCATTGATTTTTGCCATTGAAAAACATGTTTTTCATATACCAGAAATGTTTGAAGCTACTGACTGAATGAAAGGAGCTGGCATCTCACTCTCTTTGAATCTTCTTTATCATGCTAGGATTAGCAGGAAAAAGCTAAAAATTTCAGAATTGCACCGTGCAATGTGGAGATATTACTGTTTGTGCATTTACAATATTCATTGATTTTTGCCATTGAAAAACATGTTTTTCATATACCAGAAATGTTTGAAGCTACTGACTGAATGAAAGGAGCTGGCATCTCACTCTCTTTGAATCTTCTTTATCATGCTAGATTAGCAGGAAAAGCAAAAAATTTCAGAATTGCACCTTGCAATGTGGAGATATTACTGTTTGTGCATTTACAATATTCATTGATTTTTGCCATTGAAAAACATGTTTTTCATATACCAGAAATGTTTGAAGCTACTGACTGAATGAAAGGAGCTGGCATCTCACTCTCTTTGAATCTTCTTTATCATGCTAGGATTAGCAAGGAAAAAGCAAAAATTTCAGAATTGCACCGTGCAAGTGGAGATATTGCTGTTTGTGCATTTACAATATTCATTGATTTTTGCCATTGAAAAACATGTTTTTCATATACCAGAAATGTTTGAAGCTACTGACTGAATGAAAGGAGCTGGCATCTCACTCTCTTTGAATCTTCTTTATCATGCTAGGATTAACAGGAAAAAGCAAAAAATTTCAGAATTGCACCGTGCAATGTGGAGATATTACTGTTTGTGCATTTACAATATTCATTGATTTTTGCCATTGAAAAACATGTTTTTCATATACCAGAAATGTTTGAAGCTACTGACTGAATGAAAGGAGCTGGCATCTCACTCTCTTTGAATCTTCTTTATCATGCTAGGATTAACAGGAAAAAGCTAAAATTTCAGAATTGCACCGTGCAATGTGGATATTACTGTTTGTGCATTTACAATATTCATTGATTTTTTGCCATTGAAAAAACATGTTTTTCATATACCAGAAATGTTTGAAGCTACTGACTGAATGAAAGGAGCTGGCATCTCACTCTCTTTGAATCTTCTTTATCATGCTAGGATTAGCAGGAAAAAGCAAAAAATTTTCAGAATTGCACCGTGCAATGTGGAGTATTACTGTTTGTGCATTTACATATTCATTGATTTTTGCCATTGAAAAACGTCCAGAAATGTTTGAGCTACTGACTGAATGAAAGGAGCTGGCATCTCACTCTCTTTGAATCTTCTTTATCATGCTAGGATTAGCAGGAAAAAGCAAAAAATTTCAGAATTGCACCGTGCAATGTGGAGATATTACTGTTTGTGCATTTACAATATTCATTGATTTTTGCCATTGAAAACATGTTTTTCATATACCAGAAATGTTGAAGCTACTGCAGAATGAAAGGAGCTGGCATCTCACTCTCTTTGAATCTTCTTTATCATGCTAGGATTATCAGGAAAAAGCAAAAAATTTCAGAATTGCACCGTGCAATGTGGAGATATTACTGTTTGTGCATTTACAATATTCATTGATTTTTGCCATTGAAAAACATGTTTTTCATATACCAGAAATGTTTGAAGCTACTGACTTGAATGAAAGGAGCTGGCATCTCACTCTCTTTGAATCTTCTTTATCATGCTAGGATTAGCAGGAAAAGCAAAAATTTCAGAATTGCACCGTGCAATGTGGAGATATTACTGTTTGTGCATTTACAATATTCATTGATTTTTGCCATTGAAAAACGTCCAGAAATGTTTGAAGCTACTGACTGAATGAAAGGAGCTGGCATCTCACTCTCTTTGAATCTTCTTTATCATGCTAGGATTAACAGGAAAAAGCTAAAAATTTCAGATTGCACCGCAGCAATGTGAGATATTACTGTTTGTGCATTTACAATATTCATTGATTTTTGCCATTGAAAACATGTTTTTCATATACCAGAAATGTTTGAAGCTACTGACTGAATGAAAGGAGCTGGCATCTCACCCTCTTTGAATCTTCTTTATCATGCTAGGGATTAGCAGGAAAAAGCTAAAAATTTCAGAATTGCACCGTGCAATGTGGAGATATTACTGTTTGTGCATTTACAATATTCATTGATTTTTGCCATTGAAAAACGTCCAGAAATGTTTGAAGCTACTGACTGAATGAAA
>NW_027367390.1:0-58605 GCF_046119375.1 Phyllobates terribilis | reverse complement strand
ATATCATCATCTATACACAATTATCATATCAACGATTAAAAAGCATAGTAAAAAGATACAGACTCAACACACCATTATAGAAGTTCGACAAAGTATCAAATAAGGGACAATATGATAGCCGAATCTAGCAATTCAAATAAGGGGAAAACTGACTCAAAAATTTCAAAAACAAGGATAGTAAGCTGTAATCTCCCTCCCCCATACTTAAAATACACAAATGTCCCTACTGTGAAATAGAGAACAAGGATAAAAGATAGATGGAAGTGGAAAGATACCTCTTTTCTCAGGTTGCCTCTCGAGCAACGCCTTGATTATAGCCGTAGGCTCGACTTCATCCATATCCCCTGCAAGTTCAGCAGGTAAACGATTAATAGCACAGGTGTTGACCATAAAATGGTCAACACCAAAGTCGATCAAATTTAAAACACAAGAGAAGAAGTTTAGACTCCCCTGCAACGACCCCAAATTTGACGAGGCAAAAATGGTAGTTATGCCTTTCAAAATAATAATTTATAAACATCACTAACTCCTCTACAAGTAGAGTGACAAGCAAGGGTCGATCCCACAGAGGGTCGGGTATTCTATTCTTGTGTAATTAATAAGATCAGCTAAACAATGAAAAAGGGGGGGGGGGAATTGGAATGATGCTAAGCTACTAATTTAATCTAGGAAAGCAATAGAGAAAATACCTTATTCAGCGTGTATCCACATAACGGAATGGTTGGTTTTATCATAGACTTCCTAATTGATAATCGGGTTCATCCTATCAATTTATATATTACGATTGTCCTAATCCTTGTTCTTTTATGGCTAAATAAGTCAGTTAGTCCTAAAGCCATTACACTTAAATACAATCCTGAAACTATCAAAGGCTAATCCCTAGACATCATAGAGTTCAAGAATAAATAGGGAGATGCAGCGCCACTTGGCTACTAACAACTCATCACCCTCACACATCTACAAGTCCAACTAGTTCCGGTAAATGATTTGCTACTAAGTGGACAAGGTTCTCCCACTAGGATAAACTAGGCCTAGCTATATGAAATAGATCTATAAACCTAGGTGATCAATCTAGATAAACAAATCACAATCAATAAGTATTATAAAGAAAGAGGATAAAACAATTCAAACAATATATCTTTATTAGAACTAAGGAAGAAGTCTACAAACCAAACATCTGCATGCTTCAACCTGGAGAACAACACAAATCTATCTATAAACTCTCTAAATTAACCTAGAACTAAGCATGGGAAGGAGGCAAAGCTCTCATCCCTTATTAAATAGAAAAAAACCCTAGAAACAAACTAAAAGGCCCAATCCTGAAACTACATTAGAAAATAGGTAAAAGGCCCAAAGAAAGCCCGCAAAAGAAAAGGAGTTCGCGGCAGAAAATCTACACGGACGTAGTCGCACAAATGTGAGTGCGGTCGAGTCCACCCTTCGTAACCACGGTGCAGTCACGTCAATGTGGGCGCGGTCACGTCCTGGCCCGTGTGCTCCGGGTTGGCTGCGTCTTGTTGTGTGCATTGCTTTGTCCTTTGGCCATCTTCTCTTCAGTCTTCTCCCGAACGCTCGTAATCCTCGTACTTAACCACTTTGCTTCGAGGTCCGGAATATGGTAATACGCTTCAAATCATGACCAATTCGTCTATAAGTGATTCTAACGACCACTTATTATGCCATACTAGACGTCGCTCATCACTATACTCAAGATCGATGAAGATGATGTTTTTCAACTCGCGTCCTGACCAGCCAGCCACGATTAGGCATGGAGAAATTCGAGCTCGCATCCCAGTGTGCGACTCGAATTACGACTGAGAAATATGCAATCGCGGATGACGGGCATGTCGTTAGGTTGTCCGGTCAAAATAATCCCTTCAAACTCCTCTACTAAAGTAGAGTGGCAAGTAGGGGTCGAATCCCACAAAGAACCGAAACAATCAATTCTTATGATATTAGAAAGACTAACTAAGAAAAAATAACTAATTGGGGATTTTGGAAAACTTGTTTTGTTTGTTTTAATCAAGGGACGAACACTTCATATGGTTGGTCTAACCTACTAGTATGATTCAATGGTCCTAGGTTCCTTCTATTTGGTTCTATCTCTATCCCTTTAATTCATATATGTCTCTAAATTTCCTAATCCATGTACTAATATTGCTAGTTAGGTCAACTAGTCCTAATAGCGTCTTACCTACCAACCTAGCCTTGAAACTACCAAGACTAGCTCCTAGGCAGCATTAAGTTCATGAATAAATAGGAAAGTATATTGCCCTTGGCGCTTATACATCATTAATCTCCACATCCTACAAGTCCAACTAGTCCAAGTAGAGATTTGTGCCACTAAGTAGGCATTGTTATCCAACAAGATAAACCAGGCCCTGGCTATATTAAATCGAACTAAACAGGCTAGGTGATCAATCTAGAAAGTAGATTCAATTCAATAGATAAATACGTGCAAGAGATTAAAGCAATAAAGAAATAATAATATAAGAACCAAGGAAAGGAGCTCACATTGAATCACCCTAGTGGCGCGAACCGACCATAAAATGTCTTAGGAGACCAATCCTAACTCATTGCTAATAACGTAATATGAAATGTGTACTGGAAATGGGTGATTAGGGAGAAGGTAAAGCTCTCCCTATTTATAAGAAAATAAATGCTAAACCTAAATGAAAAACCCTAGAATAAGTGTGTGGAAGCCCAGCCCGAAATACATATGAATATTTGGTAAAAAGCCAACTAAAACTCCGGAAATAGGGCTTCTCGCGGTGCTGGAATTGAGCAAGACGCGAGCGCGCTTCTGTCGGCGCAATCGCACCGTCCGCAGTAGTTGGGGCCTGGGCGCGTCATGTCTGGCGCGGTCACGCCACTGCGCGAATGGCTCTGGTTGTCCATGCGAGCCAGGGCGCGGTCGCACCCTGGGAAAAATGCCCCTCTCGCGTCTCTTCTTCACTTGTGCTTGCTCCTCGCCGGAAGACCAATTGTTGAAATTTGAAAGTCGGAGACCGATTTTTGCGACGGTTTTCCGTTGCCAATAGGGATACCCGGGAGATTGATTGTTGCGACGGTTTTTGCGACAGTTTTCCGTCGCTAATAGGGATACCCGGGAGACCGAATTTGGTGACGGCTTTGGCGACCGAATTCCGTCGCTAGTTCTGCGTCTCTGATCCCCCAAAACTGAGACGGATTTCCGTCGTAAACCCCGTCACCAAATTTCTTCCGTACGTCCTCGATTATCGTTATAAAATACGGTTTTACATGTTCGTTTACGTTAATATTGCCACACTTTTTGCATTTTTATGGAGTTGAAAATTATTATAAAAGCAATCGTAAACAAAGATAAAAATCATAAATTAAACTAAAATTGTTATTACAAACATCATTCGTACAAAACAAAAAAACAAATATACAAATCAATAAAAAACTAAGACTCGGGGGCGTAGTCGTCGTTGTCTTTCGGTTGCGGACGATGTTCTGGTGGAAGGGTCGGCATCATCTTTGCCACCTCATCTCGTAGGAAATGGGACATTTGCTCATGGATATCAAAATGAATTCGTGACTGCATCCGCTCATACACTTGTGCTTCCATCCGCTCTTCCATTTGCCGCATCTGTGCTTGCATCTGCGCATTCCACTACGCTTGCATTTCTTGCATCTGGCACTGAACATCATCTTGGCTCATCCGAGAGGATGAACTGGGGTGAGATGGCCTGGCTCGATGTACCCAACCGCGTGATATGTCGACGTATGCACCTGTCGTCGAACCAAGTCCGTACACCCGGTTCTTCTTGTTGACGCCCTCCATCTCCAGATAGATCTGCGTCGCGTCCACGTCATCCATACTCGCATCTTGACCCTCTTTGGTCTGTGGCTGGGACGAGGGACCAATATTCTGGGAGAGCGCCTCCTACAATAACCGATGAAAACATAGTATAGTAGGTACTAATAAATGTGTCATAATGTAATTATAATTTACGAAATACGTACCGTCATCTTCTTCGCCCTCGAGTCTACTGGTACATGCCTCTCCTTGACGTTTGTGTGTGTGGTATACAACTCGGTAGCCATCGGAGTGCGACCGAGCTCCTTGGACTAACCAAAAACAATATGAATTATTAGTATGTCAGAAAATTAATACATTTCATTATACGAATCAAGAAAATAAAGTTAAGAATCAAATCAGGTTGTCGTAATAACCCATGAAGGAGCGGGAGCCTCCCGTATGGCACACCAATCCGGTGCCTCACCCTCAGGCTTGCTCATGCGATTGGCATGAGCAGTGTGGACCTCTTCTTCTCTTCCTTTGTGTCTCAATGGGCCTTCCAGTCGGCCCAAACATCAGCACTCACTAAGTGATGTGGTACCCAAGACGTCCTCATCTTTGTGAGTGACGTCCTCGTACATTTGAAACAAAATTAATTCAAAAATTACAAAGTAAGTTAATGAATTATTTCAAACTATAGTGATTTACAACTTATCGGTTCCCCGCATGTCTCGAGAAAACCCAATACATGTACTCATCGTCATATTGCTCATCCCAGGTATACTCCTTCTGAAAAACATAAAAGACATGCATGCTACACCTTTCTTTTGTACATTAACGTATTTGTGAAGCTAATAGATAAACAATTACCTTGAATTATTTCTAGTAGTAATCTAGCTCTTCGGGCGATAAAAACCGCCATGCTCTACCGGATTTGAGGAATGATTTCCGGAAGATCTCTCGCATAGAACGGAAGACTGGTCCGGACGGGATGAGCAACAACCCGGTCGATTCGGGCGGGACAACTACTTTGTCACCGGCGTCCAACGGTGCCGGTGGAGTAGTAGTAGGGGGACCGGACTCGGGATTACTCCCAAGGATGATGTCGTAGACCGTCCACGGGCACGGCCTCTACCACGGCCGTGCCCACGACCGACACCTGTATGATCACCGCTAGATGCTTGTCCTCTCATTTCTTCAACCATATATATTAAAATGGAAAGATGCAACCATAATTAATAACTTAATATATTATTGTGTCAAAAGTGAACTACATCTAATAATTAAGTACAAAACACTAATGAACAATCTATATATAAGAACAACATATCTACTTCAGTCAAGTTCGTCTTCCTCTTACTCTTCCCCTCCCCCTTCCTCTTCCTCATCGTCGGATGATGAAAAGATAACATTTGGATCTTCGACGGGAGGAACGTGCAACGCATCTTCGTCAGCTTCTTCATTCTAATCAACCAAGTTTGTCAGATCTTCATGTATTTCAACGATTGGGGGATTTTCCTCGATGTCGTATCTTCATCTGTTTCAACATTTAGGGGATCTTCATTTGTTATCGAACACATTTTTCTCAATATGCATGACATCTAAATTATGTCGAATGACATTCGTACTCTAGTAAGGCAAATCCAAGAAGATGCTCTTCTTATTCCATCCATGTTTTTTGGACAGTATAACATTATGATATTCTGAACCAGGCTCATATGACTTTTTAAACCCCAAACGATCCAGCTTAGCTAACATTTCAGCTCCAGTTCTCACCCCTAAGCATTTTTGCGCCCTTCTCTGACCTTACAAAAATCAGTGACATTTTTGCAAAATGCATGACGCGGAGGCAAAAAGTTCCGAGAGCAATCAAACCATGACTGTTTACCACTCTTGGGCAGCGTGAGTGCATCTGTCTCTTCCATGCAATAAGGGCAAGCTTGTCTACCAGCAATGCTCCATCCAGACAACATAGAATATGCGGGGAAGTCATTAATTGTCCACATAAGAGCCGCTTTCATCTGGAAGTTCTGTCGTTTATAAACATCGTATGTTGTGACTCCACACTCCCACAACTGGTTTAACTCTGCAATCAACGGCTGCAGAAATATGTCCATTTGCTGCTTTGGATTTCTAGGACCCGGGACCAGAACCGTCAAAAACATAAACTCATCCTTCATGCACATGTCCAGGGGGAGACTGTAGGGTGTTAGGATGACCGGCCATGATGAATATTGTTGCCCGGAGTTGCTGAATGGCTGAAAACCATCGGAACATAAGCCTAATATGATATTTCTGACTCCATCGGTGAAATCGGCATGCAGCTCACTAAAACGTTTCCACGCCGGAGAGTCAGACTGGTGACACATCTTGTCACCAACCATCTGATGGTCAGCGTGCCACGTCATATATTGGACAGTTGCTTCGAAGCATACAATCATTGTAGCTTTGGAGTTATCGGAAAATAAAACATTTTCCGATATGGAACTCTAACCTTTCTTCTTTTTGATTTGCCAAGGGTCACAGGTTTCCACCGCGGTTCACCACACACTTTGCATTCCGTTCTATCTGCATCTTCTTCCCCCAATAAAGCATACAGTTTCGGCGACAACAGTCAATGACCTCAACCGGCAACCCCAAACCCTTAACCAACTTCTTTATGTTAGCAAAATTGGTTGGCATCTTGTTATCCTCCGGGAGCAACTCTTGTATAAACTCGCACATGTCGTCCATCAACCTTATTTAACTCTGATGACGACACTTGATATCCATCATTTTGGCAGATGCAGAAAACGGGGGAGTGCTTGTTGTTACCAGGCCATATTTCTTGTTCGGCTGCTCGCATCATATCGAAAAATTTCTGTGATTCGGCATTCGGAGGCTCATCTTCATGGAAGACCACTTCTGGACCGGCAACATCATGTATCATTCTATGACCCGATGCAAACTTAGACCCCTCAACATCATTCTCCGGTACAACATATGTTGTTCTCCGGGATTCAACACAGTGCCCTCGCCATGAAACACCCATACATGGTAATCTTTCACAAACTCATTCTTCAAAATATGATATTCTACATCCTCGGTATTGCGATAGCTTTTATTTCTACATGCATACTTAGTACAGGGACATTTAATCTTCGCTTCACTCATACAAGTTGGATGATCTACGGCGAACTGGATAATCTCTTTCACATTCTCGGGAAATCCAGGAGTTAACAACCCCTTCGTGAGTCTCCGATACATCCAACCACGGTCTTGATTCATCTCTGTAGCGCATTTTATTAGATGACGATTCCATCTAATCACATTTATTATCTTAGTAACATATTTTCTAATTTATTTTATTATGTCACATGTGTTACATGTACACAAAGAATTAGGGTTAGGATTAATCCTAATTCTCGTTTCTTATATAATCATAAATCCACATATTCTCTAAATAATTATATGTAATTCCAATTCCATGATTATATCCATATAATCCTAAATCCATAATTCTATATAATTCAAAATTCATAAATATTTATAATTTCAACAAAATTTTATCTAACCCTAAGTCCACAACTAAACCAAAAATAAATTTAAAATAATCCACAATTCTATATATAAATTTAAGTATACAATTCAATATAATCCACGACATAAAGAATTCAATATCTATATATATAATCAAAAATCCACAATTCTATGTATAATTCTTTATATTCTATATCCTAAAAGTTCCTACAAAATCTTTTAGAAAAAGCTTTATTATATATTCAACATTCCATATAATTTTATATAATTCATAAATAATTCTTTATAATTCAAAAAATTTAAATAATTCTTACAAAAATCTATATAAATTGTAAAACATTGTATATAATTCAATATAATTCTAAAAAATCTTGATTAATCCTAAAAATTGTATATAATTCTATATATTTACTAAAAAAACCTATATATTTATTAGAAAATATCTAAATTTTTTATATAATTCCTAATAAATTCAATATAATTCCCTAATAATTGTTTATAATTCCTAATAAATTGTACATAATTAAAAAAATTCTATATAATTCTAAAACATCTAGTAAATTGTATATAATTCTAAAAAACTTCTAATAAATTGTATATAATTCCTAAGTAATTATATATAATTACTAAAAAACCTATCTAACAATTTATATATTTTCTAAAGAATTTTTATTTAATACTTTTTAAACAATTATATACAATTCCTAAACAATTTCTAAAAACAATATATCTAACAAGTTAATACTAAAAATTTAAATAACAAATTAATAAAAAAACATATACTTACTTGGACGGAGGCAGCTAAAGGGGGCGGCTAAAGGGGGCGGCGGCTGTGCTGGGCGGAGGAGGAGGCTACGGCGTCGGTGGGAACTGGGCGGAGGCTACGGCGGGTGTTGTGCGGCGGGAACTGGGCGGCGGGAACTACGTGGAGACTACGGCATCGACAGGAACAGGGGCGGCGGGAAATTGGGCGGAGGCGACTACGGGGGCGGCGGGTACTGGGCGGAGGAGGATACGGCATCGGCGGCGGCGGCGAGAACTGCGCGGGGGCGTCGCCGGTAACTTGGCCGGAAAATAGGAGGACACGGGGCGAGAGGTGTAACGGAGGGAGAGGGAAAGGGAAAGGACGCGTTTTGGAGCAACTTAGGCGGAAACGAAGAGGCGGAAAAATTTAAGGAGGTGCAACTAAGGGAGAAGAGGTTCTGCGCGTATATATAGAGGGCGAAGTTTTAGCAACGGATTTCCGTTGCTAAAACCGTCGCTAGAAACTTTGACCACCAATTACAAATTTTGGCTAAATGTTGTGGCGGTCAGACCATTAGCGACGGAATTCCGTCGCTAATGGTCAAAATATAGGCGGGGTTTTTACCGCCTTCAGATAATTTGACCATTAGCAACGGATATCCGTCGCTAATGGTCGACCTTTTGGCAGGGTATCTACCGTCATCATTAGCAACGGATATCCATCGCTAATGATGAATATATGGGCTAGTTTTGGTAAATATGACGGGGTACCTTGTAGCGACGGAAATTGGTCACTATGATGGAAGGGTTAGAAGTTAGCGACAGCAGTCCGACGCTATGCCGTCGCTAATGCTTTTTATTTGGCGCCACCATCTACCGGCAAATATGGCGACGAAATTCCGTCGCCAATCAAGGGGCTTCCTATATTTGCGACGGATATTTTAACCGTCGCTAATTTCGTCGCCGATATTCTAAATTTGCGACGATATTCGTTTCCGTCGCGAATTCCGTCACTAATGAGGTGTTTTCATGTAGTGGTGTTCTAGACAAATACCAAAGTACCTTCTTGAGTGCAACATAGTGTTCATCTGTAGGACACTGCATAAACTGACATAGACGGTTGGTGGCATATGCGACGTCGGGTCTGGTGAGATCTAGGTACTGCAGGTTGCCTACAATGGTGCAATATACAGTCGGGCATGGAAAAGTTGTCCCTTGATCATGAAGTAAAAGTACCAAAGCAGACATGGGTATCGACGTTGGTTTGTATCTTGCATTTTGGCTTTCTGAAGCAAATTCAACACATACTTATGTTTGGAGACGAAAATACCATCTTTTCAAGGAACAACTTCTACTCCAAGGATATATGTTAGAGCACCCAAGTCTTTCAAGGAAAACTTCATAGCAAGTGTCAATATGAGCTAATTTACCAAAATCGACGAGCTTCCCGTGACAATTATATCGTCAACGTAGACAAGGAGACAGATCGTGTGTGTGCCGCTACGAAAAATAAATAGTGATGTGTCCGCCATAGAGTTGATGAAGCCAATGGACAACAAAAAATTACGAAGCTCGTTGTACCATGTACGGGGGTCTTGTTTTAGCCCATAGAAAGCTTTCAGGAGACAACAGACATGAGTAGACTGAGATTTGTCAAGAAGCCATGTGGTTGAATCTTAAAATTTCCTCATTCAATGTTCCTTGTAGAAACACATTGTTAATATCAAGTTGAAGGATTGACCAACCTTTCCGAGTAGCAAGTGATAGAACAACGCAACCGAACTAAAGGTCTCATGAAATTTCTAGCCCTGCCATTGATGAAACCCCTTTTACAACCAAACATGCCTTGTATCGATTAATTGAACCATCTAGAAGGTGCTTGATATGGTAAACCCATTTACACCTAACAAGGTTCTGTGATGGTGAAGTCAGGAATATGTCCCACATATGGTTGGTCTGAAGAACATTGAATTCGTCTTGCATTGTTAACCACCAGTCTATATCCATTAAGGCCTGATTTACCATGGTGGGTTCGAAAGAAGGAGAGGCAACAATGTGCAGGTTTAATTTATGCAAATTTTTGGTAATGATGTTTCTTGACTTGGTTATAACACTTGACGATGGAAGGTTTGGTTTATGGCGTTTGGTGGGTTGATGGGAGGAAGTGGTTGGGGCCGCAGATTGTGGCATTTGGATGGCTACTAGACTGGGCGACCCATGGTTGGATTGGGCCTGTTGTGATAGATCAGCTGAGGAGGAGGAAGGCATAAGGGGATTGGATTGGTCTGTCACTGTATCAGGCACAACTTGGGTGGATGGATTGTGGACAGTAGTTTCACACCCCGGTGGATCAAAGATTAGGATTTGTATTTGAGTAGGAGGTGTTACATTCTAGGTGTCTTTGGGTCTGCAGTTTTGGACTTACTAAATGGGAATTCTTCCTCATGCCCGGAAACATATATGCACCCTTTAGTTGGATTCAGATAGTTGTACCCGTTTTGATTAGCAACATAGCCAACAAATATACACGCAATAAACTTGGACGCAATTTTATGGTTAGCATACCGTTTAAGTCATGGAAATCATAAATATCGGAAACTCTTAAGTTAATGATAATCTTGTTGTTTTTGTAGGAGTTTAGAATATGGCGAATCATAAGCAAGGATAGGAGTGGGAAGTCGGTTTATGTGGGCACGGTCGCGTCCACCCTCCGTAACCACGGCACAGTCACGCCAATATGGGTGCGGTTGCGCCGCTGCTCAGGTTGCTTGGCGCGGTTGCGCGCTGGCACATGTGCTCCGGCGCGATTGCGTCTTGTTGTGTGCGTGACTTTGCTTCGTTCTTTGGCCATCTTCTCTTTGGTCTTATCCCGAACGCTCGTAATCCTCGTACTTAATCACTTTGCTCTGTGAAGTCCGGACTACGGTAATACACTCCAAATCATGGCTAGTTTGTCTATAAACGATGCTAACGACCACTTATTACGCCATACTAGACGTCGCTCATCATACCCACACTGAAACCTTGCTCGTCATCGAGTAAGCTGCATTTGACTCCCGGGCGATCTCAACGAGTATGGATGACATGAATGCAATGGTCGTCGAATCAAAACTTAAGCTCCTATGTACCTACAATCATCAAAGCAATGAGCGTAGATCCGACTCTACTAAAAATAATGCAAGACTCGATAAAACTCTAAACCAACTCAGCTATGGAATCAATCACCCCCCCCCCCCCCCTAAATTCGAGCTACGTTTAATCCTACGCAAGTGCATGAAAATGAATCTCTAAACTATGCAAAAGATGTCTTTATCCATATAATATACGAAGGATGATAATGCAAGATCAACTAATGACTCGTTCTTGTCCTAACATGCTTCATAATCTATGAAAATAATGCACGAGCTCCAACACCATCAAAAGCATATAGAATAACCACAACTCAACTAAAGTAAAACCATATTTACTTTCTAATGCTTCTTTTTATCCTATTCACACATTTTTTACTTAAGCATCGGGCTTGTCCATTTTACGGTCCAGAAAAATTTGTATGCTTCTGGTCCGTCCATTTTACAGTCCGAGCTAGCTAATGAGACTCTTTGCTTAGCCATGAAGGATCAAACCCAAGTTATTTTTCACATACCGGAGATCGCGTACTCTTCTGACTTCTTTCACTTGGAGTTCATTGCCATTTTATTTCTTCTTCTTTTATTTTTGTAATATAAAAGGACGGAAGCAAAATTATAATAACAAAATGATAAAAAAAAAGAAGAGATGGTGCTCTTGCAATGTTAGTATTGGTCCTAATGCATCATAGTCATAATCCACATGCTCAAGTCAAAGTCCTCAATTTGATCAATCATATCATCGTCATACACAATTGTAATATCAACGATAAAAAGCATAGTAAAAAGATACAGACTCAACGCACCATTATAGAAGTCCACAAAGCATCAAATAAAGGGACAATATGATAGCCGACTCTAACAATTCAAATATGGGGAAAACTGACTCAAAAATTTCAAAAACAAGGATAGGTAAGTTGTAATCTCCCTCCCCCACACTTAAAGTACACAATGTCCCTATTGTGAAATAGAGAACAAGGATAAAAGATAGATGGAAGTGGAAAGATACCTCTTTTCTCAGGTTGCCTCTCGAGCAACGCCTTGATTATAGTCGTAGGCTCGACGTCATCCATATCCCCTGCAAGTTCAGCAGGTAAACGATTAATAGCACGGGTGCTGACCATAAAATGGTCAACACCAAAGTCAATCAAATTAAAAACACAAGAGAAGAAGTTTAGACTCCCCGGCAACGACGCCAAATTTGACGAGGCAAAAATGGTAGTTATGCCTGTCAAAATAATAATTTATAAACCTCACTAACTCCTCTACATGTAGAGTGGCAAGCAAGGGTCGATTCCACAAAGGGTCAGGTATTCTATTCTTGTGTAATTAATTAGATCATCTAAATAATGATAAAGGGGGGGGGGAATTGGATTGATGCTAAGCTACTAATTTAATCTAGGAAAGCAATAGAGAAAATACCTTATTCAGTAGGTATCCACACAACGGAATGGTTGGTTATATCATAGACTTCCTAATTGCTAATCGGGTTCATCCTATCAATTTATATATTACGAGTGTCCTAATCCTTGTTCTTTTATGGATAAATAAGTCAACTAGTCCTAAAGCCATTACACTTAAATACAATCATGAAACTATCAAAAGCTAATCCCTAGACAAGATAGAGTTCAAGAATAAATAGGAAGATGCAGCGCCACTTGGCTACTAACACCTCATCACCCTCCACACATCTACAAGTCCAACTAGTTCATGTAAATGATTTGGTACTAAGTGGACAAGGTTCTCCAACTAGGATAAACTAGGCCTAGCTATATGAAATAGATCTATAAACCTAGGTGATCAATCTAGATAAACAAATCACAATGAATAAGTATTATAAGAAAGAAGATAAAACAATTCAAACAATATATATTTATTAGAACCAAGGAAGAAGTCTACAAACCAACCATCTGCACGCTTCAACTTGGAGAACAACACAAATCTCTCTAAAAACTCTCTAAATGAACTTAGAACTAAGTATGAGAAGGAGGCAAAGCTCTCATCCCTTATTTATAGAAGAAAAAACCCTAGAAACAAACTAAAAGGCCCAATCCCAAAACTACATCAAAAAAGGTAAAAGGTCCAAAGAAAGTCCGCAGAAGAAAGGAATTCGCGGCAGAAAATCTACGCGGACGCAGTCACACCAATGTGGGCGCGGTCACGCGCTGGCCCATGTGTTCCGGCGTGGTTGCGTCTTATTGTGTGTGTTGCTTCGTCCTCTTCGGTCTTCTCCCGAACGCTCGTTGATAGGAGCTTATATTATGGTGTTAACCGCGACTATTAGTTAGGTTTAGTTGTGTTTAGGTGCTCGACGAGTGGTAATTCCGGAATCTAGGTTAGGAGTTCATTTGTAGATTCGCGGAATGCTCGTGAGCGTTTTTATGACTTTTGTATTGGAGATCCCGCTGGTGCTCGTCTTTAGTACATTCAGGATGGAGCTAGAGATACTCGACGAGCAGGACCTACGCGGGATGGAGCTAGAGATACTCGACGAGAAGGATGAGCAGAAGCCTACGCAGGATGAGCAGGAGCAGCGTAGGCAGATCCTCGACGAGCATCATGGATTGGTACTCGACGAGCGTTGGAGAAGCTAAGAGGCGAAGCCGAGCTACCTCGAAGATTCTGTAGAGTTCAGCGTAGGAAGACCTCGTCGAGGAGTTGCATATGATCTATACAGGGATGAGCCTCGACGAGGAGTGAAGATCTGGGTAGAGGATCTACCAAGAGAAAGCACGTCAGAAGTTTCTGTAGAAGACCTCGACGAGGAGTGAGGATTATCGGTCGGGGATATACCAAGAGAAAGCACGTCAGAAGTGTCTGTAGAAGATCTCGACGAGAAGTGAAGATCTCGGTCGAGATAGGAGTGATCAGAATCTACACGGGAAGAATCTCGACGAGTATGTGAGATCTCGATGAGGTGACGGTCCCGGGATGGTGTTATCTGCGAGATTACTTTAATATTATTTTATAAGGTTTCCATATCTTTTTGGATTTATTTTATAAGGTTTCCATATCTTCTTAGGATTTATTTTATAGGATTTCCATAGGTTTCCATAACTTTTAGGATCTGTTTCGTTTATTTTATTCCTTTTATTTGGTTGAAGACTATATAATAGATAGCTTAGGATTTAGAAGGGGGATTTTGGCAATTGTTTTGGCCGCTGCTTGGGAGAGTTCATCAGACCACGGTTCGTTTTTCTACCTTCATCCATTGTTATTCATGGCTTCTATGGCCATGAGTAACTAAAATCCATTGTAGTTCACTTCCAAGTTGAAACCTTTGTTCTTAGATTTGCTTGTGAGAATTCAAACGCATATGTTTTAGTTTAATTTGAGGATTGTTTCATAATCTCTGGTGATTTATATTATTATTGTTTGATCTTGATTTTATCTAGAGTGCACGCTAGGTTGAGTTATTATCATTCATATTGCTAGGACTTGACAATTCTATTTGAAAAGCCTTGACCTTATGTAGCAAGCATGATTTACATAGACTATTTGCGAATGTTTATTGTGTAGAGATTATGAACTCATGTCGAGTATCGGCTATTTGCCAATGGTATTGCATGAGCCTACTTATCTTTGATCTTTATGCTATTGTGCTTTTGAATCTTGGGATTTCCTTGGTTATTGCTTACAATAAGGGTTTCTAGGACTATTTGGACTAGTTGCTATTTACGAACAAAGAGTAGGACAACTAAATTAAACGATATAAACATATGTTAGTAGAATTCGACGATCAACAATCTATCATGAACATTGTGTGGATACAAAGGAAGTGAACTCGTTTTCCCAATCATTGTTACAACAATCTTTTGCTACTTTCATTGTTTATTATAGTTAGTTACAAACAACAACATAAACCCCCTTTGGTTACGTTCGAGTTACATCATAGAAATAGACTATAACTGACTCTCTTGGGATTCGACCCCTACTTACCACTTACTAGTGGAATCTGAGTTGGGAAATTACTTTGACCGTGGGGATCACGACAATCTCCATCGCCGTCACTCGTAATCCTCGTACTTAACCACTTTGCTTCGAGTTCTGGACTACGGTAATACGCTTCAAATCTTGACCAATTCGTCTATAAGCGATGCTAACGACCACTTATTATGCCATACTAGATGTCGCTCATCACTATGCTCAAGATCGGTGAAGATGATGTTTTTCAACACGCATCCTGACCAGCCAGCCACGATTGGGCATTGATAAATTCAAGCTCGCATCCCAGTGTGCGACTCGACAATCACGACTGAGAAATGCAGTCGCGGCTGACTGGCGTGTCGTTAGGTTGTCCGGTCAAAATAATCCCTTCAAACTCCTCTACTAAAGTAGAGTGGAAAGTAGGGGTCTAATCCCACAAAAAACCGAAACAATCAATTCTTATGATATTAGAAAGACTAACTAAGAAAAAATAACTAATTGGGGGATTTTGGAAAACTTGTTTTGTTTGTTTTAATCAAAAGGGACGAATACTTCATATGGTTGGTCTAACCTACTAGTATGATTCAATAGTCCTAGGTTCCTTCTATTCGGGTTCTATATCTATTCGTAATTCATATATGTCCCCTAAATTTCCTAATCCATGTACTAATATTGCTCGTTAGGTCAACTAAGTCCTAATAGCATCTTACCTACCAACCTAGCCTTGAAACTATCAAGACTAACTCCTAGGAAACATAAAGTTCATGAATAAATAGGAAAGTATATTGCCCTTGGTGCTTATACCTCATTAATCTCCACATCCTACAAGTCCATCTAGTCCAAGTAGAGATCTGTGCCACTAAGTAGGCAAGGTTCTCCAACTAGGATAAACCAGGCCCTGGCTATATTAAATCGAACTAAACAACCTAGGTGATCAATCTAGAAAGTAGATTCAATTCAATAGATAAATACGCGCAAGAGATTAAAGCAATAAAGACATAATAATATAAGAACCAAGGATAGGAACCTCACATTGAATCAACCTAGTGGGGCGAACCGACCCTAAAATGTCTTAGGAGACCAATCCTGGCTCATTGCTAATAACGTAATATGAAATGTGTATTGGAAAATGGGATGATTAGGGCGGAGACAAAGCTCTCCCTATTTATAAGAAAATAAAATGCTAAACCTAAATGAAAAACCCTAAAATAAGTGTGTGGAAGCCCAGCCTGAAATACATATGAATACTAGGTAAAAAGCCCAAATAAAACTCCGGAACTAGGGCTTCTTGTGGTGTTGGAATGGAGCAAGACACGGACGTGCTTCTGTCGGCGCAATCGCACCGTCTGCAATAGCTGGGGCCCGGGGCGCGTCGTGTGTGTCGCGGTCGCGCCACTGTGCGAATGGCTCTGGCTGTCGGCGCGAGTTAGGGCGCGGCCGCGCCCTGGGAAAAATGCCCCTCTCGCGTCTCTTCTTCAATTGTGATTGCTCCTCGCCTTCCACGTCTTCTCCCTTGTGCATGTAATCCTCGACGTACCTCTCTCTCATCCTGCTTCGACCAATCTCCTGGCCAACTCATCCTTCCGTATCCAATATTGCTTAATTCATTCTTTCTTCTTTGTGAGCCCCTTATTGTATCCCTTCTTGTTCACCCCATAGTGTCCTGGTGATAATTTAGACGTCACTTTGTGTACCTGAAATATGGGTGGAGAACAATAGGAATTTCTCCTTCTAATATTAGCATGGGGGGGGGGGGGGCATCAGCCAATGCTATCTCTAACATGTCAACATCCCTTTCAGGATCCACTATCTTAATAGCAAAAACACTCGCTGCCTCATCTCCAGACTTCTGAGCACTACCGATATCAAAGATAACTACATCTCCATCAAACTCTAAAGATAATATCCCTCTCCCTAAGTCAACTATAGTACTTGTTGTTCTCATAAATGGTCCTCCTAACAGTATAGGTACCCCTCTCTATTATTCTCCATGTCCAACACATAAAAGTTCGTAGGGAAGAAAGGGAAAGATTAGTAGCGCGGGTGCTGATCATGCACTAGTCAGACCCGCAATTAATCAAGATAATATTGTAAGAAAAAAAAATTGGTTCCCCGACAACGGCGCCAATTTGACGGACGTGTCGTTAGGCTGTCCGGTCAAAATTATCCCTTCAAACTCCTATACTAAAGTAGAGTGGCAAGTAGGAGTCGAATCCCACAGAGAACCGAAACAATCAATTCTTATGATATTAGAAAGACTAACTAAGAAAAAGTAACTAACTGAGGGATTTTGGAAAACTTATTTTGTTTATTTTAATCAAATGGGACGAACACTCCATATGGTTGGTCTAACCTACTAGTATGATTCAATGGTCCTAGGTTCCTTCTATTCGGGTTCTATCTCTATTCCTAATTCCTATATGTCCTCTAAATTGCCCTAATCCATGTACTAATATTTCTAGCTAGGTCAACTAGTCCTAATAGCGTCTTACCTACCAACCTAGCCTTGAAACTATCAAGACTAATTCCTAGACAGCATTAAGTTCATGAATAAATAGGAAAGTATATTGCCCTTGGCGCCTATACCTCATTAATCTCCACATCCTACAAGTCCAACTAGTCCAAGTAGAGATTTGTGCCACTAAGTAGCCAAGGTTCTCCAACTAGGATAAACCAGGCTCAGGCTATATTAAATCGAACTAAACGGCCTAGGTGATCAATATAGAAAGTACATACAATTCAATAGATAAAATACGCGCAAGAGATTAAAGCAATAGAGACATAATAATATAAGAACCAAGGATAGGAACCTCACATTGAATCAGCCTAGTGGCGCGAATCAACCTTACAAAGTCTGAGGAGACTAATCCTGGCTCATTGCTAATAACATAACAAGAAATGTGTATTGGAAAATGTGATGATTAGGGAGGAGGCAAAGCTCTCCCTATTTATAAGAAATGACATTGCTAAATGAAAAACCCTAGAATAAGTGTGTGGAAGCCCAACCCGAAATACATATGAAAACTAGGTAAAAAGCCCGACTAAAGCTCCGGAACTAGGGCTTCTCGCGGCACTAGAATGGAGAAGGACGCGGGCGCGCTTTTGTCAGCGCGATCGCGCCGTCCTCAGTAGCTGGGGCGCGGGCGCGTCGTGTGGCGTGGGTGCGCCATTGTGCGAATGGCTCTGGCTGTCCGCGCGAGCTAGGGCGCGGCCGCGCCTTGGGTAAAATTCCCCTCTCGCGTCTCTTCTTCACTTGTGCTTGCTCCTCGCCTTCCATGTCTTCTCCCTTGTGCACGTAATCCTCGTGGTTGTACACTTTGCTCTACGAAGTCAAGATTACAGCAATATGCTCCATTTGTGGCCTATTTTGCTTGTAATTGATGCTAATTTCTACTCTTTATGATGTACGAGATGTCGCCAATCAGCGGCCCGGGGTGCGACTATGTGATTGTGCATGGGAAATCTGTGATCGCAACCTGGAGTGCGAATATGGAGTGACACTCCGGTTTTAAAGTCCGTATTTTTCTCCACTCTACTGTTACAGAATTTATGTTAAGATGTTTTTAACTTTCCTTCTCCTATTTGAATTCCCAAAGTAACTTATTTATTTTTCATTAATTTAGCCTAAAGACATCTATACTATATAAGGCTTTTTCTTAGGTTTTAGAGGGAACATCCACCTCCTTACTGCTCTCATTTCACATTTTTCTCTCTTTTCTCTCTGTGAAAAACTAACTTCATCCTTGTTTTGCTTCAATCCTATTTGGTTATTTCCATTTATCTTGTGCTTAAATCTTATTGGATTGTGTTGATTTATATTGCTTGATCACCTAAGTTTATCAATATTCTTCATATTACTAAGGTTTGATTATTTGAGTTGAATATCCTTTCTTTATGAAGCAAGCATGATTTACATGAACTAGTTGTTTGCTTATTAGGTGGATATTCGATTGTATGTCGAGTATTCACTAGTTATTCATGGTATTGTATGCACCTATCTATTTCTGAGCTCATTGCTATTATTTATTGAATCTTGGTAGTTTCAGGGTTATATTTCAATAAGGGTTATTAGAACTAGTTGGATTAATAGCTTTATCAGAACAAGGATTTGGACAACAATTGAATTGTTTGAACGTAGGGTTACTAGATTACTATGATTAATCTGATTATCTGTTGTGTGGATATCTGATAAGTGAAACGCCTTTCTCTCTCTTAACTGCATCATAATCAATTTAGTTGTTAGCATTGCAACCCCCCCCCCCCCCCCGGTTAAATAATAGTTGATCATTGATCTATTACGAAATAGATTACCTGACTCTCTTGGAATTCGACATGTACTTGTGCGCTATATTACTAGAGTTAGCCGGTTCGAAATTACTTTTATTAGGCAAAGAGATTTTCAACCTGTCACGATGTCGAAGATATTTTATGAGATGCATTATCTTTTGTTCAATAAATTATTATGTGCCAATAGAATACATTTTCTATGACTGATTAATTCCTATGTACATTATTCGCTATATTAACCTAGTTTGGCATATCTTTTGAAATCGGAATGGAATTAAGAATCAAAATGGAATTAATTATCAGAACAAATCATTCCTTGAGCAAGGTGTTTGCTATACTGCCGGAATGAAGAATCAACTATTCTTTCTGGTGTTTGAAATATTCTCGGAATGAACCATTCCTGAAAATTATATTTAATTATATATAAAACTTAAAAGGGGAATCTAAAAAATACAAACTAGAATTTTCACTATCCTCTCACATATGTATATATAATATAAATTTTACTAATGAAATTTTGTATATAAATTTGGACAAAAATAGTATTATGCTTATATATCTTGCTCATATTGCTTAAAACATAACTGTTTATATCAAACCATGGCATTACATCAGGACTTAAACTATCCATAAACTTACTAAGACCATCCACATTGGAGGTTTTTTAGCATAAAATAGTATTTGATTTTTTAACTAAAGTGAATGTTTCATAAAAACTTGTGCCTAAAGTTCCTTACTAAGGAACCCTTAAAAAATCAAGAACTCTCTTTTAACCTATCACTTTTATACACATCATCATTAACCATTTCTAAAAAAAAATTAATTTTACCTTATAAACTTTTTTAATTCAATTATAATATATTTACATAAAAAACTAAGCTAAAAAACTGACTAAAAAACCTTACCAATGTGGATGCTCTAAGGCATTAAATAAATCTTTGCCATTAACGCAATACATCCCTAAGAGGCCGCTTATCTACAGTATATATATTATTATTTTATTCCTCCGTTTCTTTTTTATTTCACTGCTTTCTTTTTTCTGTGTCTCATTTATATATTATTATTTTACTCCCTCCGTCTCTTTTTTCATCTAAATGAAAAGTGGGGAATAAAATAATAATATAAAACTACTGTTACAGAAAGTGAGAAGATAAAAATGGTATACCGGAAAAACAAATCGGAAAGATAAAAAAAGGGACGGAGGGAGTAAAATAATAATATAAAAATGTAACACCGGAAAAGGAAAGAAAGCACAAGGCCGCTTATCTACAGTAAACATATATTACTATTTTATTCCTCCGTCCCTTTTTTATCTCCCTGCTTTCCTTTTCCGGTGTCTCATTTGCCGCTTATCTACAGTATACATATATTACTATTTCATTCCTTCATCCCCTTTTTAGCTCCCCACATTCCTTTTCTGGTATCTCATT
Source organism: Phyllobates terribilis (assembly GCF_046119375.1). NCBI lineage: Eukaryota > Metazoa > Chordata > Amphibia > Anura > Dendrobatidae > Phyllobates > Phyllobates terribilis. The sequence goes on along the minus strand of NW_027367390.1, from coordinate 37,807 downwards.
TTTATATTATTATTTTACTACCTTCGTCCCCTTTTTTATCTAAATTGAAAGTGGGGAATAAAGTAATTATATAAAAACTACTGTTACGGAAAGTGGGAATATAAAAATGGTGTACCATAAAAGGAAATCGAAAAGATAAAAAAATGACGGAGGGAGTAAAATAATAATATAAAAAATGTAACACCGGAAAAGGAAAGCGGGAAGATAAAAAAGGGACGGATGGAATAAAATAATAGTATAAAAACTACTGTTCATAAGGTTTTCGCGTGCCTTTTTTATCTTTCATTCCATTCCTCCCATAGTATAGTTCTCATTGTTATTTTGACGCTACTGATGGCCGAAGTTCATTTTCTCTATTCTTGCTAATGTGTATGGAAAAACAAAGTCATGCGGGGTCTTGTTTGATTCGTCTCAATGAGTATTTTAATAATATAATTTTTCTATAACTTACACTAACATACAATGATAGATATTAGCGATACAAACCCTGTATCGTCAAGTGTGTGGAAGTAAATGGGAACTACATTATGAGACGGAGGAAGTATTAGGAGAGGAGAATTTGTACTGGATAGAGTGAAAGTGTATTGAAAGTTGCACAAAAATGGTTGAAAAGTAGTTTCTATAAATGAAAAGTGGGAAGATAAAATGGGACACCGGAAAAGTAAAGTGGTAAGATAGAAAAAGGGACGGAGAGAGTAAAATAATAATACAAAGGTAGGAAAGTGGAAAGATCAAAAAGGGACGGAGGGAGTCAAATAATAATATAAAAATTGGACATCAGAAAAGAAAAGTGGAAAGATAAAAAAGGGGACGGACAGAATAAATTACTAATACAGTAAACTTCATTGATACCCAATTATTACTCTTTCTCTCTATCTCTTTCCTCTACAATTATTACTCTTCACTATTCCCTTAAAACCCGTATATTCGGTCAAAAGAAAAAATAACATAAGGATGGAGGGAATACTTCAATCAATTGGTCTAGCAAATAAGAATCAATTAAGATACATGGTTTCAGGTTGTAATCTAAACTATTTATTAGACAAACACAACTTACATTATAAGCTACATAATGATTATAGTTCTCTCTACAGTTAGAGATAGTTGAGTAACTGTGAATTCCTGATTATTGAAAATACGTTAATACAGGGAAACAACAAGCTATAAAATGCTATGTGCTACATTACACCATAAAAACCTTACTTAAAAAGTGGTCAACATATCAACCCTCAAAACTGTTTAAAATGTAATTAACTTATCAATCCTTGGAACCAAATAGTTCGTTCACGCCACTTTTAAGACCTTAAATGACATAAGAATCTGAAGGCAAAAAATCCTAAAGTACTCCAATGCAGGGAAGAAAAAAAGAAACAAAGTTGAAAGAGTTTTCTATGAAGATAGTATACTCAATTATTCACAATCTTAAAGTATTTCAGGTCATTTACTTTTTCAGTTACCTATGAAGATTAACGAAGCGTCTCTTTTTTAAAACTAATAGTGTCGTGAGGTTTATACAAGCTACCCTCTCAAAACTTTGGTAAAAAAAATTAACGTTTTTTTATACGCAACAAATCTTGTGTATAAGACCTATGTGATAGACCAAACATGAGGTAACTTCGTTTTGATTTGCAGGTCCCTACTCATGTTCAAAATCTTTTCTCCATTTATGGAGTACAGAGTTATCCACAGAGAGACGTAACGGTTGAAGAAAATAAGAGCTTGAAGATGATGTTTTCATATTCTCAATACGATCCTTTGTTATGCATGTACTGTACCGAGAAATTGTGCTCAACCGAGAGAGCTTATAGCCCTATATAGGTTCTACCATGACGAGTTAGGGAGATATATATCCAAGTATATGTCCAAGTGTACACTAAAAACTTACTGAATTAGTGTTATTAATATCTTATAATGACATGTATTCTATAACAAAGATAATAACTGAATTATATTTTAACCTCCGACTAATAAAATAAACAACACAAGCCCGCGTGCGAAGCACACGGGTCACCCCTAGTAATTTAAATAACGTCTGTATCACGTAAAAAAGACCTCCACATGAATCTCCACTTGAGCCTCCCAATTCATCGAATAAGTTTTAGACATAACAAAAAAAATTCTTCACTTTTTTAAAACAAATTATGGATGTAATCACTCCCAAAAATATTATTATAATGTTCATCTTTTAGGGGAAGTGTGAAAGAGCCTCCGTTTCAAACGGCGGCTCTTGTGAGTGTGTGTACGATTATGTATTAATTTTTTCTATATTCATGTGTATGAGACGCCGTTTGGAACGGCGTCTCATTCATTAATTCTTTTTTTAGTATTCCTGTGTATGAGACACTATTCCTCAATAATATAAAACTACTGTTACGAAAAGTGAGAAGACAAAAATGATATACCGGAAAAGTAAATCTGATAGATAAAAAAAAGGGACGGAGGGAGTAAAATAATAATATAAAAATGTAACACCGGAAAAGGAAAGAAAGCGCGAGGCCGCTTACCTATAGTAAACATATATTACTATTTTATTCCTCCGTTCCTTTTTTATCTCCCTACTTTCATTTTCCGGTGTCTCATTTGCCGCTTATCTAAAGTATACATATATTACTATTTCATTCCTCCGTCCCTTTTTTAGCTCCCCACTTTCCTTTTCCGGTATCTCATTTTAATATTATTATTTTACTCCCTTCGTCCCTTTTTTTACCTAAATGAAAAGTGGGGAATAAAATAATTATATAAAAACTACTGTTACGGAAAGTGGGAATATAAAAATGGTATACCGGAAAAGGAAATCGAAAAGATAAAAAAAACGACGGAAGGAGTAAAATAATAATATAAAAAATGTAACACCGGAAAAGGAAAGCGGGAAGATAAAAAAGGGACGGATGGAATAAAATAATAGTATAAAAACTACTGTTCACAAGGTTTTCGCGCGCCTTTTTTTTAATCTTTCATTCCATTCGTCCCATAGTATAGTTCTCATTGTTATTTTGACGCTACTGACGGCCGAAGTTCATTTTCTCTATTCTTGCTAATGTGTAAGGAAAAACAAAGTCATGCGGGGTCTTGTTTGATTCGTCTCGATGAGTACTTTAATAATATAATTTTTCTATAACTTACACTAACATACAATGATAGATATTAGCGATACAATCCCTGTATCGTCAAGTGTGTAGAAGTAAAAGGACTACATTATGAGACGGAGGAAGTATTAGGAGAGGAGAATTTGTACTGGATAGAGTGAAAGTGTATTGAAAGTTGCACAAAAATGGTTGAAAAGTAGTTTCTATAAATGAAAAGTGGGAAGATAAAATGGAACACCGGAAAAGTAAAGTGGTAAGATAGAAAAAGGGACGGAGGGAGTCAAATAATAATACAAAGGTAGGAAAGCGGAAAGATCAAAAAGGGACGGAGGGAGTCAAATAATAATATAAAAATTGGACACCAGAAAAGAAAAGTGGAAAGATAAAAATGGGCGGACGGAATAAAATACTAATATAGTAATCTTCATTGATACCCAATTATTACTCTTTCTCTCTATCTTTTTCCTCTACAATTATTACTCTTCACTATTCCCTTAAAACCCGTATATTCGGTCAAAAGGAAAAATAACATAAGGATGGAGGGAATACTTCAATCAATTGGTCCAGCAAATAAGAATCAATTAAGATACATGGTTTCAGGTTGTAATCTAAACTATTTATTAGACAAACACAACTTACATTATAAACAACATAATGATTATAGTTCTCTCTACAGTTACAGATAGTTGAGTAACTGCGAATTCCTGGTTATTGAAAATAGGTTAATGCAGGGAAACAACAAGCTACAAAATGCTATGTGCTACATTACACCATAAAAACCTTATAATTTATCAATCCTTGGAACCAAATAGTTCGTTCACGCCACTTTTAAGACCTTAAATGGCTAAAGAATCTAAAGGCAAAAAATCCTAAAGTACTCTAATGCAGGGAAGAAAAAAAGAAAAAAGTCGAAAGAGTTTTCTATGAAGATAGTATACTAAATTATTCACAATCTTAAAGTATTTCAGGTCATTTACTTTGTCAGTTACCTATGAAGATTAACGAAGCGTCTCTTTTTTAAAACTAATAGTGTTGTGAGCTTCATACAAGCTACCCTCTCAAAACTTTGGTAAAAAAATTTAACGTTTTTTTATACGCACAAATCTTGTGTATAAGACCTATGTGATAGACCAAACATGAGGTAACTTCGTTTTTGTTTTGCAGGTTCCTACTCATGTCAAAATCTTTTCTCCATTTATGGAGTACAGAGTTATCCACAAAGAGACGTAAAGTTGAAGAAAATAAGAGCCTGAAGATGATGTTTTCATATTCTCAATACGATCCTTTGTTATGCATGTACTGTACCGAGAAATTGTGCTCAACCGAGAGAGCTTATAGCCCTATATAGGTTCTACCATGACGAGTTAGGGAGATATATATCCAAGTATATGTCCAAGTGTACACTAAAAACTTACTGAATTAGTGTTATTAATATCTTATAATGACATGTATTCTATAACAAAGATAATAACTGAATTATATTTTAACCTCTGACTAATAAAATAAACAACACAAGCCAACGTGTGAAGCACGCGGGTCACCCCTAGTAATTTAAATAACGTCTGTATCACCATAAAAAAGACCTCCACATGAATCTCCACTTGAGCCTCTCAAGTCATCGAATAAGTTTTAGGACATAACGAAAAAAAATTCTTCACTTTTTAAAACAATTCTGGATGTGATCACTCCCAAAAAAAAATTATTAAAAATGTTCATCTTTTAGGGGAAGTGTGAAAGAGCCGCCGTTTCAAACGGCGGCTCTTGTGAGTGTGTGCACGATTATGTATTAATTTTGTTTATATTCATGTGTATGAGACGCCGTTTGGAACGGCGTCTCATACATTAATTCTTTTTTTTTTAATATTCCTGTGTATGAGACGCCGTTTGGAACGGCGTCTCATACATTTATTTATTTTTAATATTCCTATGTATGAGACGCCGTTTGGAACGGCGTCCCACACACAACCATACACATGATCACAAGAGCCGCCGTTTGAAACAGCGGCTCTCCCACATCTCCCCCACAAATGAATATTTTAGTAATATCTTTGGGGGAGTGAATATATCGGAAATTTGTTTTAAAAAAGTGAACCGATCCAAAAAAAAATCAGGACATAACTTTCCTTCCACTTTTCATTTGGAAAACTGTAAAAAAATATATCAAACTCATTTGAATTGCTACTAAGGATAAGGGCAACATCAACGGAGTCCTCCATAGAGAGTCCATGTTCCTGGCAGTTTCGGAGAGTAGACGCATGGTTTGGTCCTTCACCTCAACTCCCGAGCCTCTACAGCTTGTTTACGAACCTCAACAGCTTGCTCACGTTCCTCTAACAGAAACCACAGAACTTGCAATCTTGTTGAGATGTGTGTTCATTTCATTCATTGTACTTTCCATTTATCAGTTAAGCCGCCTTTACTTGAGCTTCCAAATGATGTTTTCCATGGCTTTGGTAAGTTAGTCAAATTCGCAACTCCTCTTCCTCTTCTGCAGGCAAGATTAACAAGATTATTCTCCAAATCATCAATTGTGTCGTCTATGTCTTCCACTTCAGTTCCTTTAACCCTATATACTCCAAAAATTACATCTAGCGTAATGAGATGAGGAAATTCATTCTCTACAATCCATTAGCTTTAGGATGTCCCTAAACATGATAACTTATAGGCATTTTTTCACGGAACCATCCATTATATGATCGAATTTGCATGGAATCACCCCCTTATATCGATAATTTTTCAGAACCATCCCAAATTTCATCATTTTCTACCAGAGCCACCCTTGGACGGATTCTGTTTTCCATCCAAAATGCAGAAATGACCATTATACCCTTGACAAAATTCAAAAATTACAAAGAAATCAAGGAGTTTCCAACATATATATTAATATTTTCTTTGATATTTATAATTCGGCTAAAATATAAAAAATAAAATTAGATCAGTGTTCTTCGTTCTCTCCTTCGTTCGTTCTCACTGTTCATTAGTGACCGAGACTCACTGTTCCCTGGGACATCATTGTTCTTCGTTCTCCTTCGTTCTTCATTCTCTCCTGTTCGACCCTTCTACCCTTCGACCACACTGGCCAAAATCGAGTTCATTGCTCAACCCAAAATAAAGAGATGTGGTCGCGGCGCGCTTCTCGTTACGAGGGGATAAGGTAGTCAACTACTTAGTAGTCCCTACTATATTTCACCATAGATAGATGCGTTAGGTCTTTCAAAAGACGGAGCTCGGCTCTCTCTTCGTGTGATCGAAGGTATTATTGCTTCGTGAGGATGAAGTCTTTGTTGCTTTGCGAGAACGAAGGCCTTATTACTTCGGGATTGCTGTGCGTCAAGGCGGAAGCCTGCCCGCTTCGCAGAAAGCTCTATGGCTCCACAAAGGCTTTCTTCTCCACAAGGTTACTTGTGATTCGAAAAAGGCTTACGCTATATACAGATTTGCTCGACGATGAAGTCGGAGCATAAACTATACACAAGATTGATCGGCAATGAAGCCGAGGTTTATATCATATATAGGGTTGCTCGGTGACGGAGCCGAGGCTTATACAACCTAAAGAGGTATGCGAGATAAGGCCGCGTTTTTGACAATCAGTGGTTATTTGATGCAAGTCGTGCTTTGATCAGCGCATGACTCTTTACTCGATGATTAGCCGATGTCTTTCGTGCCTGGTGCCTGGTTCGATGTTTATTCTAATTATGCCATGCTTTTTACTTTTCTTTTTATGCGTTTGTCTTGACTCATTATATTTATCGTCTTGCGACCCCTACTCTACTACCCCTTGCCTTTTCTCTACTTGAGTAGCAATGTATAGAAAAAGGTAAAATGTAGGGACGCGAGACAATGTTTTTTCTTTTCTAGCACGACGGCTCAAATAAAGCGACACTAAATCTTACAACCTTGGTATTCCACCGAATGTACTCTACACGGTTCTGACATCGTAAAGTGTTCAGTCCATATTATACAAGGGTTTGTATTTTCCGATGCATTCTTTGGCTTACATCCCCTTGTCTTTTGGTACGACAATGATGACATATAGCTCAAGGCATACAACTATCGATAATTCAACTCGATGCTCTTATCAACTCGAGGTTGGCTAGAGACGCGCGACGTCTGATGATACAACCCGAGCTGCTTTTTGCTCTTCGTTGGCTCGAGGCGTACAACGCTCGATGCTGCAACCCAAGATGATTTTCTTTACTCGTGACTGGCTCGAGGCGTATAGCTCTCAACAACACAGTCCAAAATGATTTAGTTATTCTGGACTGGCTCAAGGCGTATAGCTCTCAACGACACAATCGAAGATGATTTAGTTGTTCTGGACTGGCTCAAGGCGTATAGCTCTCGATGACACAGTCCAATGTGATTTAGTTGTTCTTGACTGGCTCGAGGTGTATATATCTCGACGACATAATCCAAGATGATTTAGTTATTCTGGACTGGCTCGAGGCGTATAGCTCTCGATGACACAGTCCAATGTGATTTAGTTGTTCTGGACTGGCTCGAGGCGTATAGCTCTCGATGACACAGTCCAATGTTAACTACGATTGCTCGTGACTGGCTCGAGGCCCTCGTGCCCCTAGGAAAGAACCGAAATAAGGTGTCGTTGGCTCATGACTAGCTCGAGGCCCTCGTGTCCCAAGGATGCAATCCAAGTGGTAATGGTGATCATGACTGGCTCGGGGCCTTCGTGCCTCAAGTACGCAGCCAAATATAGTGTTTAATGACTGGCTCGGGGACCTCGTGCCCCAAGGACGCAGCCAAATATGGTGCATTTATGACTGGCTCGGGGCCCTCGTGCCCCAAGGACACAGCCGAATATAGAGCGTTCATGACTGGCTCGGGGCCCTCATGCCCCAAGGATGCAGCCACAGCTTATGATGGTAACCGTGACTGGATCGCGGCCCTCATGCCCCATGGGCATAGCCGCATCTTATGATGGTAACCGTGACTGCTCAGGGCCTCGTGCCCCAAGGTCGCAGCCGAAGCGTATGATGGTACCTGTGCCTGGCTTGGGCCCACGTGCCCCATGATCGCAGCCGAAGCGTATGATGGTAACCGTGACTGGCTTGGGGCCTTCGTGCCCTAAGATCGCAGCCGAAGCGTATTCTGGTAACCGTGACTGGCTCGGGACCCTCGTGCCCCAAGATCGTAGCCAAAGCGTATGATGGAACCGTGACTGGCTCGGGGCCTCGTGCCCCAAGATCGCAGCCGAAGCGTATGATGGTAACCGTGACTGGCTCGGCACCTTCATGCCCCAAGATCGCAGCTGAAGCGTATGATGGTAACCGTGACTGGCTCGGGGCCCTCGTGCCCCATGATCCATCCGAAGCATATGATGGTAACCGTGACTGGCTTGGGGCCTTCGTGCCCCAAGATCATAGCCAAGATAAATATGGTTTGTTCTTGTTCGGCCGAGTGAGTATGTATCTCTCACTCGTACCGTTTATTCATTGTTAAGGCTTCGGTTAGCCCTAATGCGGTGCCTTGCCAATTAGATGTGGTTGTTGTTATATCAATACTCTGATAGCTATGAGATGTATGCTTTTGTTGTCATGTATGCATAAAGTTCACGAAAATACCTATGATAAGTTACGTACCTCGTCGAGTTGTGCGAGGATTACCTTCCCACTCGACACCATTTATTCATGCGATCTTACCACTCGAGGTGAGTGAGATAGACGTCTATTCACCCCGCTCTCGTGGGTGTCGTTATCTCGCAAAGCATGCGGAAAGTCATTACCCAGGAATTATTTAATATGCCTGACTTTTCTTTTAAAATTATCGGTCATACCTCGAGGGCGAGAGTGAGAACTCTCGGCACATCGGATGCCGTACGAAGGTGTGAGTAGGTCGCCACGGTCGGCGCCAGTGTTGAAGCCCGGATTTGTTCGTATCTTGCTTCAGCGGGTTGAAGATGGCAACACTCCATCTTCGAGGAGCTTTTCTGTCTTTCCTTGTATTGCTCTTCTCATCATCGTTTGATGTCTTTAATTACCTGCAAAAGGCCCAGAACCGGAGGTGGGGATCTCCGGGACGCGCTCTCCGACGCTCAAGTCAGTAATGTATTCAAATGCGCATGTATAATATATTCGACAAATGAGTATTAAGATATGAAAATCTGTGCTTCGCTCATCGAATAACTCCCCTGAGATGGGATGAATACCGTCCCTCCCGGATAATTTACCCGCTAATAAATACCGTAAATACGATACAAGCAGTGTGGATACATCAAGGTTTGCCCATGACTAATTAATCAATATGCTTGAATAATACCTCAATGTGTAATTTGACTAATCGTGATGATTAGAACCGACTTACCTATTTTAGATATTTGTTTTACCGTGATCGTTGTATGATAGAGTTGGGACTCGTCTGACACTGAATAAGCTGCGAAACATAATATTGGCACTTGTTGGATTTCTGTTGGTTCAACTTCATTCCTCTACTTTACTATTGCTCGGCCCAGATGAAAGATGGCCCAAATAAGCATTCGATCTGCATGGCTTCACTCTACTTCACATGTTGATGGGACCATATGAGAGATAGGTTTGAACCAACCATGCATAGTGTAGGCCCATATGGAAATGCTCCATCTCGTCGACCCAAGTATGAATGCTCTAGATCGTCGGCCCAAGCTGGAAAGGCCAGCTTCATCTTCTATTCACCTCGTCGAGGAGCTGAGGGGCAGCATTATACTGGTTTTCGATGCTGATCCGCTTCCATATGTGAGATAGGCACACCGAGGGGCTTTCATCGAGCTCGAAAGGACGAGTTCGAGAGTTGAGATTGAGAAGTCGGACTTAGCAAGTTCAATTCCCATCCGGCGGTATTCAAGAGGACCGGACCACGTCCGGCGAGGCTCGAGAATCTCGAGAACTGAGATCGAGAGGTTTGAGCCGTACTCCGGCGATGCTCGAATGGACGCGTCCGAGAACCTCGACCCTCTGTTTTCGGTGTTTGGGGATGAAGAGGTGGGATCGAGCATCTGCGGTCAGGAAACGGTGGTCGAGGACTTTGCCCTCACTTTCCGGCGAAGTTCAGTCCGGCGATGTCTGCGGGAGGGCGAGCTCGGGACATCCGGTACTACACTTCAAGAACCACGTTGATGAAGATTCTGGTCGAATTGTACGCGAGAGGAGGACCCACTGATTTGGATGCCTTTTTGTTTGATATGTTACCCAGTTTCGTACCGGATTTCCCTCTGAATAGAGAACGGCCACCCATAACCTGATTAGTTCCCTCAATCAATTAACCCTAATCCTCCTCCCTAGCGCTAATGGTGAATCCTTATATTTATAATAACCTTAACGTGGAGCTCTTGGCTCGTATTAATTTAACGGAGGGATTACGCAGCATGAGTTCCACACGCATCTTCATGCACGTTCATATGATGGAATAACTATTGTTGTTTTTTTGTCACCATATACGCAAAGTTCTGTTAAAGAACTATTATTTTTGTTATATATCATGGACCAAGTCTCTGGATCGTGGTTCATTGTGGTCGAGTTCGGAATTGCTTATTTTTGTAAACTAGGCGACGAAGCCCCGAGCGTCCATAATTGTTACTTGCTAATGGAGCGATAGAGCCCCGAGTGATTGTACATGCCAATTGGGCAATAGAGCCCCGAGTGTTTATATTCATCAGTATTAGCGATAGAGCCCCAAGCTGTTTGTGCGCATCGATCAGATGACAAAGCCCGAGGGATTGTATTTGCGTGAATTACATGCTATGCGAGGCCTCAAAGTTGTGAGTCGTGCGCTTTGAGTTTGGTGTTACTCCAAGGAAACGGGACGAATCATAAGCCCCGACGAGGCTCGTGGTTCCGGCCTTGAATATTTGAGATGGTGGTCGCGGCGCGCTTCTCGTTACGAGGGATAAGGTAGTCGACTACCTTAGTAGTCCCTACTATATTTCACCATAGATATATGCTTTAGATCTTTCAAAAGACGGAAGCTCGGCTTTCTCTTCGTGCGATCGAAGGTATTATTGCTTCGTGAGGACGAAGTCTTTGTTGCTTCGCGAGAACGAAGGCCTTATTACTTCGGGATTGCTGTGGGTCAAGGTGGAAGCCTGCACGCTTCGCAGAAGCTCTGTGGCTCCACAAAGGCTTTCTTCTCCACAAGGTTACTTTGTGATTCGAAAAAGGCTTACGCTATATACAGATTTGCTCGACGATGAAGTCGGAGCATAAACTATACACAAGATTGATCGGCAATGAAGCCGAGGTTTATATCATATATAGGGTTGCTCGGTGACGGAGCCGAGGCTTATAGTACCTGAAGGAGGTCTGCGAGATAAGACTGTGTTTTTGACAATCAGTGGTCGTTTGATGAAAGTCGTGCTTCGATAAGCGCATGACTCTTTACTCGATGATTATCCCGATGTCTTTTTGCCCGGTGCTTGGTTCGATGTTCATTATAATTATGCCATGCTTTGTACTTTTCTTTTCTATGCGTTTGTCTGGACTAGTTTATATTTATCGTCTTGCGACCCCTACTCTACTACCCCTTGCCTTTTTCTCTACTTGTGTAGCAATGTATAGAAAAAGGTAAAAATGTAGGGTCGTGAGACAATGTTTTTTTCTTTTCTAGCACGACGGATCTAATAAAGCGACACTAAATCTTATAACCATGGTATTCCGCCGAATGTACTCTACACGGTCCTGACATCGTAAAGCGTTCAGTCCATATAATATGAGGGTTGTATTTTCCGATGCGTTCTTTGATTACAACCCCTTTTCTTTGGTACGACAATGATGACATATAGCTCAAGGCATACAACTCTCTATAATTCAACTCGATGCTCTTATCAACTCGAGGTTGGCTAGAGATGCGCGACGTCTGATGATACAACCCGAGCTACTTTTTGCTCTTGGTTGGCTCAAGGTGCTAAGCGCTCGTTGATAGGAGCTTGTTATATGGTGTTAACTAGTGACTATTAGCTTAGGATTAGTGGTGTTTAGGTGCTTATTGAGTGGTATTCCCGGAATCTGGTATGATTGTTCACTTATAGATTTGCGGGATGCTCTTAAGCGTTATTGTTGTATTGATTATGGAGATCCTATTTGTACTCACCTCTAGTGCATTTGGGATGGAGCTAGAGAGAAGAAGACCACACCTACACCCATGGAAGAAGCTGAGAGGCGAAGCCGAGCAACCTCGGAGCTTACAGAAGACCGAAGACCAGCCCGAGAGAAGGTTTCAAGACGAAGAAGAGCTACGAGAAAATGTCTCGACCGAAACTCAGATGTCTCGATTGAGATTTGCCCTCGACATAGATGTCTCGACCGAGACTATAATGTCTCGATCAAGACTTTGCCTCGACATGAAAGTAGCGATCGCGACTTGGAGGTAGCGATCGAGTCTGGTGCCATTTCTGAGTGACTGGGAAAAAGTCTCGGTCGAGACTATAATGTCTCGATCGCGACTCGGTGACAGACCCGGCCCAATTGCAGAACCAAGCCCGGGAATCTATTCTTTTTCAGATTTTATCTTTTTAATTTCAGTTATTTTCTATCATTTAGGGTAGAAACTATATAAACCTTTAGTTTTTAGGTTAGAATTATCTTTTGCCACTTTCACAAATTAGTTCTTAGAGATTCAGCAGCCATGAAGAAAGCTCCCAACTTTGTGCCATCTTCTACCTTCATCCCTGGTTAGTTAACCCATAATTATGTATAGGTTTCTCTTGGCTATGTCTGGCTAAGTTCCTACGAGTTCACTCTTAAGTTGAGGCCATTATTCTAGGAATTGTTTGTGAGAATTTTTGTTTATGTTCTAATAAAAATTTCAACATTGTTTTATATTTTCTTGTGATTATTATCATTGATTGATATTGATTTTTCCCTAGACGCCTCCGGCGGCCTCCCTGTCGGCAATTCAGTCCGGCTCAACGGCTCGTTGCTCCGCTTGGACTCTGCCGGCAACCTCAGCATTGCTCCTGTCGTCTCGCTAGGCGGAGATTCCCCTCGATCTCCGGCGTTCCACAGGTCGATTCCGGTTTTGCCCGCTCGATTCTCCGGGTCTCAGTCCTCCGACCCTCCTCCGTCGGTTTTCCTCACAAGACCGACGTCAAAAGTACGGGTGTAGCTTCGCGTCGCCGCTGTACCGGGAGGGAGGAATTCGCTCGGAGTGGCGGCGGTCCTGTTTCATACGGTTCTGTTGGTGGTGTGGTTGAACTCGTTTTGGGTGTTAGGTCAAGGGTGTTGCGTAGACTTGTGTAGACAGAGGTTCTATCGGCGGCACCAGTTTACGGTGTAACCTAATTTGTAGTTTCTTGGATTCCAAGCTATGGGGAAGCATAGGCGCAGAGGATCGAGTTCTGTATCTCCTGGTGCTAAGAAGAATATGCAACCTGGTCCGGCTTTGAAGGGTGTCCCGTCTCTGCCTCCAACGCCAAATAAGTCTGCTGCCCGGAGTTATGGTGTTAGCAAAACAGAGCACTATTCCAGTGACCACTGTTCCGAATTCAGTCATGCTGGAAGGTTCATCTTCCATAGCTGCTCCGATGGGGGCTTCAGATGGTCCGGCTTTGAAGGGTGCACTGCCTCTGCCTCCAACGTCTAATTAAGTCTGCTGCCGGAATTACGGTGTTGGAAAAACAGAACAGTATTCCGGTGACCACTGTTCCGAATTCAGTCGTGCTGGAGGGTTCATCTTCCATAGCTGCTCCGCTGGGGGCTTCAGATGGTCCAGATTTGAAGGGTGCACTGCCTTTGCCTCCAACGCCTAATAAGTTGCTGCCGGAATTATGGTGTTGGCAAAACAGAACAGTATTCCGGTGTCCACTATTCCGAATTCAGTCTTGCTGGAGGGTTCATCTTCCATAGCTGCTCCGTTGGGGGCTTCTGATTTCTACTCGTTTGCTGAGGGAATGCATGGGTCTGTTGCGGTGGCAGTTCTGACGGAAGTACTGACAGCGAACACTTCAGATTGAACTGATCGGAAATGATGCGTATTCGGACGCTTTCCCGGCTCTGTCTAATTCTGTGGGCGGTAATGGTGTTCAACGTGCAAATATTACCACAGTTGGCGATCTTCTTAGACTGCACATTGCCTCGGATTCGGTTCGGTCTACTTCGGCAACCGCGGTATCTGCTCCACTTCAACCGGCTGCTACTTCTTCTAGTCCTGTGCCGGTGAGTGGGGCTCCGAATGCTTGGGCGCAGAAAATCGAAGAAGATTTTCATGAACTCGGGATTGGGAGGTAAGCTCTCGTTTATTCCTCCGACTTCATATCGTGTTGCTATTCGTGTCTCTGATGGTTTGCCTGTTGAGAGAGTCTGGGGATGGTCATTACTTGGGCAGTATGTCGGTTATAATCCTGGTCATCATATGTTGCTTGAATTGATGCGTAGCTGGGGTGTGAAGACAAAGTACAAGGTTGAGGAAGGATGGTTGATTTTCTCTTTTGAGTCCGAATTGGATAGAGATACGGTACTACGTGGGGGACCTTATTTCATGTTTGGCAGGCCTATCATTTTGAAGATGATCCCTGACAAGTTTACGTTTAATCGACGTGACATTGATACTATCCCGCTATGGGTTCGGATCTTTGGTTTACCAAAGAACTTTTGGATGAATGATATTCTTAGTCGATTGCTTCGCATGTGGGGAAGTCTTTGTTTGTTGATACTGTCACGGACAGCAGGTTGCGGGGATCTTATGCGCGAGTTCTTGTGGAGGTAAACTTTGCTTCTTCTATTTCTAGAGGGTGACCTTGGATTTTGATGATGGGGAGTCATTGATGCCACTTTCTTGATTGAAAACGAGCCTAAGTATTGCAAGGGTTGTTTTCATTTTGGTCACTCGGATGAGCTATGTCAGTTTAAGGAGAAGCGTGCTGATGTTGGTATGAAGGGCAAGCGAAAGGAACAAGGTCCGAAGGAAGCTACTTTGGCTGTGCCAAAGGCTCTGGTTCCTACTCCGACAGCGAGTGTTGATGTTGTGCCTGAGAGGGGTCAGGTTGGTGTTCTGACTGAGAGTTCTACTAGGAACCCTGCTAGGGTTCAGACTGAGGATGTGGGGACTATGGTCCAGCCTGAGCTGCCACAGGATATGATTCAGGTTGATGGTGATTTGCCCCCTACTGTTGAGGGACAGACTTTTGCTGCTGATGATCAGGTCTTGGTTGATGGTTTGCCACCTGGGGAGGACCTTTGGTTGGAGGATGTGACTGCTAAGGGGCGTGTGGACTGTCTGTTTCAGGGGAGGAGAGTCGTAGGCTTGAGTCCGTCAATGATGCAGCGGCACATACGGACTTAGCAGTTGAGCACTCTACAAACATTCCACCACCTTCTAGTCCTCATAGGGTGGCTCCTATGGCTTTGAGAGAGTCGAGGTTGTTAGATGTTGATTTGACTTCTACGATGACTGCCGACAACGGGAAGAGGAATCTTAGACGTCCTAGCAGCGTCCGACAGGAGGGTTCCAAATGAATGCCTTAGCTTGGAATGTACGAGGGCTTGGCCAAGACCAGAAACAAAATGCCGTGAAGGAGGTGATTCGCAAGTTCTTTGCTAAGGTATGTGGTCTTTTTGAGACTAAGTACGGTAGAGGTGACATTACTGCTCTTGTTCGGCGTCTGGTTCATGGTTGGGAGTTCACTATGAATTTTCACCTAGACCAGCGTGGTCGTATCCTTGTTGTCTGGGATCCTAGCTATGTTGATTTGGAGATTTTGACTATGTCTACGCAGCATATTGGGTGTCTTGTTACGTGCAAGACTACCGGTGTTCGATATGGTATTTGCTTTGTGTATGGTCTTCATTCTGTTGTTGCCAGGCGGCCACTTTGGGGTTATGTTGATCAGTTGTTTGCGGCACATGATGTTCCCTGGCTGCTCATGGGGGATTTTAACTGTGTCATGAATGCAAATGAGAGATTTCATGGTGAGGTTGTTCGTATGCCTGAGTGCAGAGATATGATTGATGTGTGTAGGCGACATGGGCTGACAGATGCTCCTACGTCTAGTTCTTCACTCTACACCTGGACAAATAGGACTGTCTGGAGTAAGCTTGACAGAGTTTTAGTTCACCCTGGTTGGTTTGCTGCTGAGCATTATGTTAGGGTGGAGTACCCAGATGTTGGTATCCTTTCGGATCACAAGGCTTGTGTTGTTACTCTTAGGCGACCTGAGTATTGTGGGCGTATGTACTTCAAGTTTTTTAGCATGTGGGCCGATCATCCGCGGTTTATTGAGGTGGTCTCGAATGGTTGGGTGTCTCCCCCTCAGGGCACGCGCCAGTTCAGACTTGCCAAACTCCTCAAGAGCTTGAAGTACCCTCTAAAGTGCCTGAATAAGGCTGAGTTTAGTCACATCTCCTCTCGTGCTGTTGCGGCTATCTCTGCTTTTGACGTTGCTTTAGAGGATGTGAGACAGGGTCCGGATGTTCCGGAATTGATACAGGCTGCTTCTGATGCACGTGCGGCTGCTTCTCGGCTCTCTGCCGCTGAAGCTAGCTTTCTTGGACAGCAGGCAAAGGCCAAATATGTTCTTTTGAATGATCAGTGTACTAGATACTTTCACAGCCTGATGAAAACTAATGCTCAGAAGAGCTACATTGCTTCAGTGATTGACAGGACTGGTATGCCTACTACTGCTATTTCTGCTGTTGTTGTTGAGTTCCTTGCTTTTTATCAGGGGTTGTTTGGGACTGCTGTGCCAGTTCAGTTGCCTGCTCCATCTGTGTTTGCACTTGGTCCTCGTCTGTCTGCTGAAGCGAGTGAGTCCTTGGGTGTTGAGGTCTCGGTTGATGAGATTAGAGTTGCGCTTTGGTCTATTGGTGATGAGAAGGCTCCGGGACCTGATGGGTTCAACGCGAGGTTCTTCAAGGCTTCGTGGGAGATTACAGGGCCTGATGTGTGTGCAGTTGTGAAGGAGTTCTTTGTTAGTGGGCGACTCCTGAAACATCTCAATCACACTGTTATTTCTCTAGTCCCGAAGGTAGATTCCCCATCCAGAGTGGAGCACTACTGACCGATTGTGTGCTGCAATGTTGTCTACAAGCTGATCTTGAAGATTATGACTGCTCGACTGGCTAGAGTTCTTGGTACTCTCATTAACCCGGCCCAAAGCGCGTTTGTGGAGGAGCGGCTGATGAGTGAGAACATTTTTCTTGTTCAAGAACTGTTGAGAGGATATTCAGTTACTAATGATACCAGACGATGTTTCTTGAATGTAGACATTGCCAAAGCATATGATACTGTGTCTTGGGACTTCCTGCGTTACACCTTGCGTCATCTGGGTTTGCTTGCTCGGTTTAGTGAATGGGTTATGGAGTGTGTCACTATTGCTTATTATTTGATCAAGGTCAACCGTGGTCTTCATGGTTATTTCCCTAGTCGTCGAGGATTACGGAAGGGCGATCCTCTCTCTCCTTTGTTGTTTGTGCTGTGTATGGAGATGTTCAGTAGATTGATGCGCAGGGATTCTGCTGTTCCAGAGTTTGGCTACCATAAGCATTGTGCGGATATTGAGCTCACTCATTTGATTTTTGCTGATGATGTTGTTTTGTTTTGTCGGGGGGATGTTCCTTCTGTTTCAATCCTCAGTGACTGTCTTAGGAAGTTTGGGGATATGTCTGGCTTACGTGTCAGTGAGGCTAAGTCCTCTATGTTTTTGGCTTCTGTACCTGATGATGAAGTGGGTACTCTACGTGCTATTACTGGGTTTCGAGAGGGTACTTCCCCTTTTAGATACCTAGGGATTCCGATCAGTACGCACAACCTACGGGTTATGGACTATAAGCCGCTTCTAGACAGGATCAGTGGGTATCTTAGCGCTTGGGCTAGGAGGAGTTTGTCTTTTGTTGGTCGTCGTGAGCTTCTGGCTTCTATGATCCAGGGTGTTGAGGGCTTCTGGCTGTCTATTCTTCATGTACCTACAGGAGTTCTTTCTGCTCTCATCACCCTTTGCAGAAATTTTCTGTGGCATTGGCCGAGAGTTAGCTGGAGCAGTATCTACTGTCCGAGACAGGAAGGAGGTTTGGGTTTGAGAGATTTGGCTATCTGGAATAGCTACTTCCTCCTGAAGCTTTATTATCATATTTCAGAGGGACGGGAGAGTCTGTGGGTTCGTTGGATCCACCATAGGTATTTGCATGTTGACAGCCAAGTTCTTGGGTGGCTCATCGTCTTGATTCCTCTCTGATCAAGGGGATTCTGGCAGCTAGAGATAGAGTTGTTCAGATGGCTGATAGAGAGTTGGGAGTTGAGGAGACTCTTGATAGTTGGTGTAATGCAGACGGGTTTCGTGTCTCGGCTGCGTATGATGCGCTCCGGGATAGGAAACCGAGTGTGTCTTGGAAGGATGAGGTCTGGCCGAAGCATAGCACTCCTAGGCATTCTTTCATTTTGTGGTTAGCTGTGCTCAGACGATTATCTACCTATGATAGATTGTTCTTTCTTGGCGTTGATCCGTGTTGTCGTCTTTGTGAGTCGGCAGATGAGTCTCATTCACACGTCTTCTTTGAGTGTTCGGTTGTTCGGAGCGTCTGGCAGGCGGTATGCACCAGGTTTCGTATCCCTCATTCTTGCACTTCTATCGTGAGTACGATAGTTTGGTTCCTCGTGCATGCACATGGAGGAGGAGTTCTTGCTAGGGCCCAGACTTTCACGCTTTCGGCGACGGTTTATTTGGTTTGGCAGGCGCGGAATGCGCTTGTGTTTGAGCACAACCGGATTCCGGTGGAGGTCATTGTTAGACAGATTAACATTCATGTTTTTAGACTTCTTTATGACATGTTTCCTATTACTATGGTTGATTCAGCACTTGGACACTAGTTTGTTGATTATTTAGCACAGTATGGATAGCCTGTGTGTTATGCCATGTGTGCTCTTGGATTACCTGTGTTTTGAATTCCCCAATTAAGGGGACTTACCATTTATATTATTTACATTTTAACAAAAAAAAAGATATTGATTTTATCTAGGTTGCAAACTAGGTTGATTATTATTCATTCATATCGCTAGGCTTGATAATTTGATTTGAAAAGTCTTGTCTTTTAGGTAGCAATCAGAATTAGCATAGACTATTTGCGAGTGCTTATTTTGTAGAGATTATAAACCTGTGTCGAGTATCGGTGATTTGCCAATGGTATTGCATATTCCTACATATCTTTGATCTTTATGTTGTTGAGTAGTTAAACCTTAGGATTTCTTTGGTTATTGCATACAACAAGGGTTTCTAGGACTATTTGGACTAGTTGCTATTTACTAACAAAGAGTAGGACAACTAGATTATTTATTTAAAGAACATAACTTTTATAGAATTCGATGATCAACTTTCCATAAGAATAATGCGCTGATGCTAAAAGAGTGAGCTTTCCATCGTTATAGTTTACAAAGTCCAACAATTCACGTTTTAATATTGCTAGTTAGTTTACAAACCAAAACCCCCCGGTTACTATTTGGTAATACAAATTGAATTAAGCTATCGTTCTGGCTCCCTTGGGACTCGACTCCGACTTACCGCTTCACTAGTGGATTATTTAGTTGGATTATCTTTGATAGGGCCAATGACCGTTTTATGCCTGTCAAATTTTGGCACCGTTGCCGGGGAGCCAACTGTTATAGTTTGTTTCTTTTTGTGTTATCTTGGTGTGGAACTATCTTATGGTCCACACCCGTGCTACTAATTCATATTTGCTTGATTTCATTCCAGAGATAGAGCGGACGCATCTACGCAATCTGTGACAATCCCTGCAGAATCTAGTAATTGAATCAATGGCAGCCAGAACATTGCGAGAGCTTACAAACCCTGATCTGACGCAACAACATCTAGGAGTGACGCTGCCTGCCCTGAATGCCGGCGTCACATTCGAACTAAAGATCGAATTCATCAATTTGCTACCGAAATTTCATGGCTTGGTTAGGGAGGACCCGATCATGCATCTTAGTGAGTTCCACGACATCTGCAGCTGCAGTAAGCCGAGTAACGTCACCGATGAGCAAATAAAGATGAGAGCTTTTCGGGCTCACGCTGAAAGATACCGCGCTCCAGTGGTATTATTTGCTTCCCACTGGGAGTATCGACACATGGGAGAAGCTTCACAAAGCCTTCCTCAACAAGTATTTCCCGTCCAAGAAGGCGGTTGCGTTGAAAAGAGCGATAGCAATGGTGGAACAGCAGGACGCTGAGACGCTGTACGATTACGTTGAAAGGTTCGCGAGACTGTGTGTGAGCTGCCCGTTTCACGCGTTTGAGGAGAAGGACTTGGTGACCCACCTCTATAATGGGTTGCTAGACAATGAGAGGAGATTAGTAGATGCTGCGTGTAATGGGAGTGTGCTGAATTTGACTCCCGCCGAAGCTAGAGCACGATTGAATGAGATCGCGGAAGGAACGAGAAGCTTCGAGAGGACGTACACGAGAAAAGGAGCTAATGTTGTGAGTTCCGGAGAGCCTGAGTGGAAAAGCAAAATAGCAGAGCTAAAGAGCATGATCAAGAATCTCGCCGCCGGAAATGCGAAGCTTGTGAGTGTATGTGGTATTTGTGCGGACGAGACTCATCCTACTGACTTGTGCCTGCAGCTCCAGGACCAGACTATCACTGTATTGCACGCTGTAGGAGGATTCGGACCTCCCCGACCTTGCTATGAAAACAACAATAACAACTACAACCAGCGAGAAAACAACTATAATCCGAGAGGCAACGATCATCCCGGATTTAGATGGGGAGATTCATCTGGGGCGCAGAACAGGCCGTACCAATACAACAATCAATGCCGTGCGCCGTACCCACCAAAAGTCGATGAGCCATCTATGAGAGAGATGATCGAGTCCTTGACAAAGCACTTTACAGCCCACGTCCAAACGACGGAGTCGAGCATAAGGAGCTTAGAGAAGCAGGCTGCTCAGATAGAGGAGGCGGTCAATAACCTTCAACAGCAAGGCTCGGGAAAGTTACCATCTCTGTCCGTAGCAGCACCACGAGAGAATGTAAGCGTAATCTCGACGCTAGGAGAGGAAAAGGGCCCTGAAAAAGACGAGGAGGAAAAGGCTGTGGAGTTGTCTCGACCAAGACAAGAAAGTCTCGACCGAGACTTTGGCCCCGAGAAGAAGTCGCGATCGCGGCAAGAAACTCTCGACCGCAACATTACCCCCGAGAAGAAATCTCGATTGCGACTACAAAGTCTCGATCGAGATGGCGGTGATCCAGACTTCGAAAAAATTTCCGAAAAAAGTCTCAACCGAAACACTGACTCTCGACCGCGACTTCCTGAGGATGACGTTCGGGATGACGATGAGATCCTCAAGAGGTTCGGGAAATGCCAGGGGAATAGCTATCTACTCCAACTCGTCAAGAAGGTACCCCGTTTTGCTACGCGATTGAAGGAGATGTGCACTACAAAAGCAAATGAGAAGCTGCAAGGAAGGCAGAAGGTACAGGTAAGCGGAAGAGTCTCTGCAGCCATCCAGCCGAAGATGGATACTAAGCGCGCGGACCCAGGTATGGTAAGTATCCCGTGTACCATAGGGAAAACTAGGATAGATAGTGCTATGTTGGACTTAGGATCTTCTATCAATGTCTTACCTTACTCGGTTTATGAATCATTAAGTCTAGGGCGCATGAGTAAAACAGGGATCGTTTTGCAACTAGTCGACGGATCGACGACTTACCCGAGAGGGTTGGTCGAAGATGTGTTGGTTAAAATAGAAAATCTTATATTTCCTGCGGATTTCTATGTGCTAGATGATAAACATGAGGCGCAGGCTACACCTGTCCTTCTAGGTCGACCATTTATGCGGACATCTAAGACTAAGCTAGATCTAGATATCGGGGCACTTACGCTCGAATTTAATGGGGATGTGGTCAATTTCAATATGTTTGGGACTAAGGCACAACCCCTAGATGATAGCTCCGTGTTCTGCGTAAATGATGTGATTAAACTTTCCGAACTAGGTTCTAATGCTATTTTGGGCAGTGGACCCACCTCGCTAACCACACAGGAAAACAAACATGCTAAAGCTGTTGTGCAGGTCCCCAAGAAAGCAAAAGCAAAGGCGAAAGGTAAAGCCAAAAATAAGAGTGGGGAGAACAAAAAGGAGAAGAAGCCCCAACAAGTATGGGTAGTGAAGGAGGAAAATGGTCTAAGGTTCAAATCTTTCCATCCATGGTTCAAAAAGTTATTATTAGATGATCCGATTCGGAAAGGATGAAAAACAATGAATGAGCGAGATTACGTCGTGCCGCGACATTAACAAAGGCGCTGATCGGGAGGCAACCCGAGGGATTTTTACTAACTTTAATCCCATTTGTTTGTTTTGTTTTTGTTATTTCCATTAGAAAGTCTAAGGAGTCAGCAGGAAGGAAGCCATTGGAGGAGTAAAACAGACACCATTAACCGAAATCACCCATGTCTCGATCGAGACTATTGCATCTCGATCGCGAATTCATCCCCGTGGAAAAGTCTCGACCGCAACTATTGGGTCTCGACCGAGACAACGGTAACTCATTTTCCGAAAATATCTTCCGAAAGTAGCGTCTTCACCGCTACCAGATGATGAGTCCACCGATGACGACGGAGATGATGATCATGCTGAGGAGTAATTGTGGTACCTTCCCCCTCTTCCCTTTTTATATGATGTCCTCTTTTGCTGCATTGAGGACAATGCGCTATTCAAGTGTGGGGAGAGGAGTTACCGTACCGAGGAGGTTTATGCTATTTTGCTATTTTGCTATTTTTCTTGCTATCTTTACATTTTTAGAGTCTTTGCTGAACTGTTTATGTCGTTTTGGATCGAGTCTGTACGAACTTATGTTAGAGTCTTGAACAATTGCATCTGTTTTTGTTTTTAATAAAAAAAAATCGAAAAATATACGGAAAAAAAAATCGAAAAAAATACAAAAAAATAAAAGAATAAAACCAGGCAAGGAAAAATGGATATAAAGGAAAAGGTTGGTGCCTGAAAAATAAAGAATAGAATAGAAAAAGATTCTACCACTTAGAATTTGGTGAAAACCCGAAAGGGCGCCGGATTTACTTTGTTTTGTAATTATTTATTTGATTGCATATCTATTGGAGCGGGAGACATAAGAAGGTAGTTGAAGAATGTCTCGGGTTTTAGGATTCACCAAGGAGGGATAAGGAGTTAGTTTTGGCCTTTTATCTCTCTATTTATGAGCTTATTGTTATCCACACATTGCATGCTTACCATTCCATTAGTTTATTAGTTTTGCTACATATTATCGGCGGTTGTGTTAGATCCTAGGATTAGATTTCTACTTCTTGGAGTTTGATGCATATTGTTGTGGTTGTACTATGCAGAATTTTTAAATTAGGATTGGTGGTTGTGACTTGTGGATTGATCATATTATCTAGTGGTTTAGGACATTACTCGAAGAGGAGTAATAAGAAGTGTATAAGCGAGTGGGAGACTCGATTTTATCTTTATTATGTCATATCTATGTACCCTTACCTTTAGAGGAGATTAGGATTCCACATGTGCTTAAAAGCACACCACTTGGTTCGATCATTACTATTGTATTGGAGTGGTGACATATGAAGGTGGAGAAATAAGGAGGGTTTTGGGTAGGACATCTCGGAGACATAAGGAGATAGATCGGAGTAGGTTAGTGCTTGATACACTTTGGAGTTTGGAGTATAATCGCTAGCAGGCTTTCTCTACACTTACTGTAGACCTTTGTGATTTTTAGGAGTGAGTTTTATTTTACTTACTCGAGGACGAGCAAGGTTTAAGTGTAGGGAGGTTTGATAGGAGCTTATTATATGGTGTTAACTAGCGACTATTAGCTTAGGATTAGTGGTGTTTAGGTGCTTATTGAGTGGTATTCCCGGAATCTGGTATGATTGTTCACTTATAAATTTGCGGGATGCTCTTAAGCGTTATTTTGTGGTATTGATTATGGAGATCCTATTTGTACTCACCTCTAGCTCATTTCGGACGGAGCTAGAGAGAAGACGACCACACCTACACCCATGGAAGAAGCTGAGAGGCGAAGCCGAGCTGCCTCGGAAGCTTACAGAAGACCGAAGACCAGTCCGAGAGAAGGTTTCAAGACGAAGAAGAGCTACAAAGAAATTGTCTCGACCGAGACTCAGATGTCTCGATCGAGATTTGCCCTCGACATAGATGTCTCGACCGTGACTATAATGTCTCAATCGAGACTTTGCCTCGACATGAAAGTAGCAATCGCGACTTGGAGGTAGCGATCGAGTCTGGTGCCATTTCTGAGTGACTGGGAAAAAGTCTCGGCCGAGACTATAATGTCTCGATCGCGACTTGGTGACGGACCCGGCCCAATTGTAGATCCAAGCCCGGGATTCTATTTGTTTTTCAGATTTTATCTTTTTAATTTCAGATATTTCTAACTTTTAGGGTAGAAACTATATAAACCTTTAGTTTTTAGGTTAGAATTATCTTTTTCCACTTTCACAAATTAGTTCTTAGAGATTCAGCAGCCAAGAAGAAAGCTCCCACCTTTGTGCCATCTTCTACCTTCATTCCTGGTTAGTTCATCCATAATTGTGTATAGCCTTTCTCTTGGCTATGTCCGGCTAAGTTCCTACGAGTTCACTCTTAGGTTGAGGCCATTATTCTAGGAATTGTTTGTGAGAATTCTTTTGTTTATGTTCTAAAAATAATTTCAGCATTGTTTTATATTCTCTTGTGATTATTGTCATTGATTGATATTGATTTTATCTAGGTTGCAAACTAGGTTGATTATTATTCATTCGTATCGCTAGGCTTGATAATTCGATTTGAAAAGTCTTGTATTTTAGGTAGCAATCAGAATTAGCATAGACTATTTGCGAGTGCTTATTTTGTAGAGATTATAAACCTGTGTAGAGTATCGATGATTTGCCAATGGTATTGCATAGGCCTACATATCTTTGATCTTTATGTTGTTGAGTAGTTGAACCTTAGGATTTCTTTGGTTATTGCATACAACAAGGGTTTCTAGGACTATTTGGACTAATTGCTATTTACGAACAAAGAGTAGGACAACTAGATTATTTATTTAAAGAACATAACTTTTATAGAATTCAATGATCAACTTTCCATAAGAATAATGCGTTGATGCTAAAAGAGTGAGCTTTCCATCGTTATAGTTTACAAAATCCAACAATTCACGTTTTAATATTGCTAGTTAGTTTAGAAACCAAAAACCTACCAGTTACTATTTGGTAACACAAATTGAATTAAGCTATCGACTCCGACTTACCGCTTCACTTGTGGATTATTTAGTTGGATTATCTTTGATAGGGCCAACGACCGTTTTACGCCTGTCACTCGTCAATACAACCCAAGCTCTATGTTTTGCTCATGGCTGGATCGAGGCGTACAACGCTCGATGCTACAACCCAATCTAATTTTCTTTACTCGTGACTGGCTCGAGGCGTATATCGCTCAACAACACAGTCCAAGATGATTTAGTTATTCTGGACTGGCTCCAGGCGTATATCTCTCGGCTACACAATCCAAGATGATTTAGTTGTTCTGGACTGGCTCGAAACGTATAGCTCTCGATGACACAGTCCAATGTGATTTAGTTGTTCTGGACTGGCTCGAGGCGTATAGCTCTCGACGACACAATCCAAGATGATTTAGTTGTTATGTACTGGCTCGAGGCGTATAGCTCTCGATGACACAGTCCAATGTGATTTAGTTGTTCTGGACTGGCTCGAGGCGTATAGCTCTCGATCAAATAGTCCAATGTTAACTAAGATTGCTTGTGACTGGATCGAGGCCCTCGTGCCCCTAGGACATAGCCGAAATAAGGTGTCGTTGGCTCATGACTCGCTCGAGGCCCTCGTGTCCCGAGGACGCAATCCGAGTTGGTAATGGTTGATCATGACTGGCTCGGGGCCTTCGTGCCTCAAGGACGCAACCTAATATAGTGTGTTCATGACTGGCTCGGGGCCATCGTGCCCCAAGGACGCATCCGAATATAGAGCGTTCATGACTGGCTCGGGGCCCTCATGCCCCAAGGATGCAGCCGCAGCTTATGATGGTAACCGTGACTGGCTCGCGGCCCTCGTGCCCCATGGGCGCAGCCACATCTTATGATGGTAACCGTGACTAGCTCAGGGCCCTCGTGCCCCAAGGTCGCAGCCCGAAGCGTATGATGGTAACCGTGAATGGCTTGGGGCCCTCGTGCCCCAAGATCGCAGCCGAAGCGTATGATGGTAACCGTGACTGGCTTGGGGCCTTCGTGCCCCAAGATCGTAGCTGAAGCGTATGATGGTAGCCGTGACTGGCTCGAGGCCCTCGTGCCCCAAGATTGCAACCGAAGCATATGATGGCAATCGTGACTGGCTCGGGGCCCTCGTGCCCCAAGATCGTAGCCGAAGCATATGATGGTAATCGTGACTGGCTCGGCGCCTTTGTGCCCCAAGATCGCAGACGAAGCATATGATGGTAACCGTGACTGGCTTGGGACCCTCGTGCCCCAAGATCGCAGCTGAAGCGTATGATGGTAACCGTGACTGTCTTGGGGCCTTCGTGCCGCAAGATCGCAGCCGAGCTAAATATGGTTTGTTCTTGTTTGGCCGAGTGAGTATGGCTCTCTCACTCGTACCGTTTATTCATTGTTAAGGCTTCGGTGAGCTCTAATGCGTTGCCTCGCCAATTAGATGCGGTTGTTGTTATTTCAATACTCTGATAGCTATGAGATGTATTCTTTTGTTGTCATGTTTGCATAAAGTTCAAGAAAATACCTATGATATGTTACGTACCTCGTCGAGTTGTGCGAGGATTACCTTCCCACTCGACACCATTTATTCATGCAATCTTACCACTCGAGGTGAGTGAGATAGACGTCTATTCACCCTGCTCTCGTGGGTGTCGTTATCTCACAAAACATGCGCAAAGTGATTACCCAGGAATTATTTCATATGCCTGACTTTTCTCTTAAAATTATTGGTCATACCTTGAGGGCGAGAGTGAGAACTCTCGGCACATTGGATTCCGTACGAAGATGTGAGGAGGTCCCCACGGTCAGCGCCAATTTTGAAGCCCGGATTTGTCCGTATCTTGCTCCAGCGGGTTGAAGATGGCAACACTCAATCTTCGAGGAGCTTTTCTATCTTTCCTCGTATTGCTCTTCTCGTCAATCGTTTCTATGTTGATATCTTTAATTACCTGCAAAAGGCCCAGAACCGGAGGTGGGGGTCTCCGGGACGGGCTCTCCGACGCTCAAGTCAGTAGTGTATTCAAATGTGCATGTATAATATATTCGACAAATGAGTATTAAGATTATGAAAATCCGTGCTTTGCTCATCGGATAACTCCCCCTTGAGAGGGAATGAATACCGTTCCTCCCGGATAATTTACCCGCTACTAAATACCGTAAATATGATACAAGCGGTGTGGATACATCAAGGTTTGCCCATGACTAATTAATCAATATGCTTGAATAATACCTCAATGTGTAATTTGACTAATCGTGATGATTAGAACCGACTTACCTTATTTTAGATATTCGTTTTACCGTGATCGTTATATGATAGAGTCGGGACTCGTAAGACACTGAATAAGCCGTGAAACATAATATTGGCACTTGTTGGATTTCTGCTGGTTCAACTTCATTCCTCTACTTTACTGTTGCTCGGCCCAAATGAAAGATTAGCCCAAATAAGCATTCGATCTGCGTGGCTTCACTCTACTTCACGTGTTGATGGGACAAGATGAGAGATAGGTTTGAACCAACCATGCGTAGTGTAGGCCCATATGGAAATGCTCCATCTCGTCGGCCCAAGTATGAATGCTCTAGATCGTCGGCCCAAGCTGGAAAGGCCAGCTTCGTCTTCTATTCACCTCGTTGAGGAGTTGAGGGGCAGCATTATACTGGTTTTCGATGCAGATCCGCTTCCATACGTGAGATAGGCACACCGAGGGGCTTTCATCGAGCTCAAAAGGACGAGTTTGGGAGTTGAGATCGAGGAGTCGGACCTAGCAAGTTTGATTCCCATCCAGCGGTGTTCGAGAGGACCGGACCATGTCCGGCGAGGCTCTAGAATCTCGAGAACTAAGACCGAGAGGTTTGAGCCGTACTCCAGAGATGCTCGAATGGACGCGTCCGAGAACCTCGACCCTCTGTTTTCGGCATTTGGGGACGAAGAGGCGGGATCGAGCATCTGCGGTCAGGAAACGGTGGTCGAGGACTTTGCCCTCACTTTCCGGTGAAGCTCAGGTCGGCGATGTCTGTGGGAGGGCGAGCTCGGGACATCCGGTACTGCACTTCACGAACCGCGTTGATGAAGATTCTGGTCGAATTATAAGCGAGAGGAGAACCCACTAATTCGGATGCCTTTTTGTGTGATATGTTACCCAGTTTCGTACTGGATTTCCCTCTGAATAGAGAATGGCCACCCATAACCTGATTAGCCCTCAATCAATTAACCGTAATCCTCCTCCTTGGCGCTAATGGTGAATCCTTGTATTTATAATAACCTTAACATTATATGGCTTTTGGGCTTTAGATTCTTTTCCCCTAGTATGACACTCTTCTTCCACTTCATAGTTTCCACAATAATATCTTTGTCTACTGGCATATGCTTACAGACAAGATTATGCAACAGAGCACATGCAGTAACAACATATCCTTGATTTCGCATCGGGGAAAATAATGTCTCCGAAGAATAGCCCATCTTCCTTTTAAAAGGCCAAAAAACATCTTTCTATGATATTTCTTGCTTTATAATGCTTCAAATTGAAATATTCTTCTGCATATTATGGTTGTTGAGTTTCCCACTCTTTCAAGTGATATCGATAGCCTCTATGAGGAGTTATAGAAAAAACCTTACAATCATCAGCTTCATAATAATTACCATCTAAAATTAAAAAAAAGCAAGATTATTTCAGTTTATTTCCTTGTGATAATCCTGAATAATATAATTCATGATAATAATCATCTTTTGACACTTTCAAACCTCTAGACTTTGAAAAGAAGTCGTAGAGGAAACGACCAACGACCATCATGGGTGGAACCTTCCCAACAGGGCAAAATATATGAATTCCATTTTAGGTGTACATACTTAACACATTCGTCGCA
Source organism: Phyllobates terribilis (assembly GCF_046119375.1). Taxonomy (NCBI): domain Eukaryota; kingdom Metazoa; phylum Chordata; class Amphibia; order Anura; family Dendrobatidae; genus Phyllobates; species Phyllobates terribilis. The sequence goes on along the minus strand of NW_027367390.1, from coordinate 8,700 downwards.
AGATCATCTTTCCTACTTCTGTATCTTGACCTAATATTATTTGGCACATGAACACTAACAAATATTATGTCTAGTGCTCTTAGAAAATTCTACAAAAGTACGAAATGATTTGTTAGATGATGGGAATAGTGGCCAAATTAATTTATTTAAACAGAGAGTTGTGTGATATACCTTGAAGATTTTTCATCTACTATCTTCATAATCATCGAGTATCTGTTTAGGTTTCTTAAACAAGTGATGATGTAGCTTCAAGACCGCAAGAAAAAAAAGGTTAAATAGACAGCTTACACTCTCCCCACTTCTTAAAAAGTAATTTCCTATTAATCTAGTTTTCTTATGATGAGCCAACATAAATAAAAACATGTCTATAATCTTTTCAACTTCTATATTTTTTGTTCTGCTCAATCCTCCAATATTATTTGCCATCTCACATGTGACAAGAAGCTCATTCTTACATATAACATCACCTTTTCGTATGATTCTATTCAAATTGTTCATTCTATGAGTAATTTTATTTATTTTCTTGATATGAATTCCCCTAATTTCGTAAACATATTCACAAAACATTGTAGTCATCATGAAAACAAATATAACGAAAATTGCTCCTATTAGTTTTGTACACGCTTTTATCTTTCCCTCCTCCTCCTTTTAGAATCATGCTCAAAGGAATCCATTTCTACATTATTACACATGTACATATGATTTTTTTAACATATGAATACAAAAAAATATCACTACAGTATCTAAAATTGAAAGAAATATCATGTATTACTCTATAAGGATTTTGATTTGTTATAGACTATGATAATGAAGAACATATTATATTATCAAGTTTTATGTAGTTATATTAATCATTCAACATGCACAATAAAAAAATTAGCAAATATTTTCGACGAGTCTAAATTACCTGTTTAACGGGAGCAATCAATAGGACTAATTACAAAGTCATAATCACTCGATTACAAATTATTAGAAACAAGAAATATCTAGAATGAAAGTTGAAAATGAAGCAAAATTGTATTCAAACTTGGAATCAAGGCATTGTGTCTCGTTACAGGGGATCTTCTATGGTATTTATACAAAGAATCTTCTTCACGTTTAAAACGGGTTGTCGGGTGCGAAGATCTCGGAGTCGTCTAGCCGTTACTCTCTTAACACCTCCGTCTTCAATGCCTAGCGCATTAACTTTGGAGTCGACCGGGCACCCATTACACGTCTTGCTGGTCCGTGGACAATTCGTATCTAGGTTGTCCAAAACCGGAGCCCAACAATTGCCCCAAAAGCAATCGGCAGTTTCGGCGAAAACGGGCACTTGGTTTTTCCTACGATCGCTCCACGTGTATGGCCCATAGCTCTTCCCGCCTAGACAATTCGTTGGCCGCTCCTGCGCCTATTAATGCCAGTCTTATCATTCTGCATGATTCGCCAGACCTCTCTTGATCTTCTCGTTGGTAAGCGCTCTCTCTCTCTCAAAACTTCACTGCCTTTTTTACTCTCTTCTTTTTCGACCCTCCGTTATCTTCAATGGCTCCGGCGTTTAATTGGAGGAAAGCAGACGCCGTTACCAATGTCCTCACTGAGGGCAAACTGGTTGATCTCTCCACCAAAGCGAGGTTCCCTGGGAGTCGTGCGTCTTCCTGACGAGGACAAGAGGGAAGATCCTTTCTATGACGGTTGGATAGTCATGTATGACTACCCCTTCCTCATCGGACATACTTTTCCATTCTCTCAGTTGGTGCATGATGTGATGGTATTCTGGAACCTTGCTCCATGCTAGATCATGCCTTCTGTTTGGAGCTTACTCCAAATTTTTGACGGTTTAAATAAAAGGTACCTGGAATTGGTTTTTCTTTTGAAGTTTTTGAGTATTTATTCTATCTGGTTATTATGTGGTCGTATCAGTACCTGTTTAGGGATTTCCCGTGGCAAGAGCCTCTGGTTGGGAAACCAGATGCGAACGACCATGGTTGGAGGTACAAGTTTTTCCTCGTCAAGAGAGGCGATCGAGCCTTTGGCCTTTAGGTGAAGAGGCGTGCTTTAAGTAAGAAGAATCATTCAAGCTCCTCACTTCATTTGTGGTGCGAGTGGGTGACATGTATGGCTTGTTACTTAGTCCTTGCTTCTTCTTGCAAGAGTGTATAGTGTGACCATTGTTGCCACAAAATCTGCACCATTCATTGTACTTAACATAACTATACTTTCCCTTTTCCAGGTCTAAAGGGCTTTATATCTTTAAGCCTAGGATCTAGTGTGTTTACTATGTTCCTTTGGGCTTGGCTCACATACATCTTTTGAGCCTTTTCCCCCTGAAACCAATAATTGTTATCCCCTGATATTTGTTCAAGTGCCTTCACTTTTTTCTCTAAGAATTCATTCTTGCTTCTACAAATTTGAAGGACCTTGTTTAAGGTCTCTGACTTTTCATTTAATTCTCTAGTGAGCTTCTCATTAGCACTTGAGCACTTAGAAGAATCTGAATCATATCCTAATCCATGTCTAGCCCTAACAAAGACAGTTTGGTTCATCGTGTTCTTATTGATGGATTCAGTTAACTCGGTGATCTTAGCAAGTATGTGTCCTAAGTCGCTTTCTACCTTAGACTCTAAGCTCTTTAACGATCCCCCTTGAGGTTGCTTACCATTGTATCCCTCACAAGATTTCTTTATTAAGCTCAGTTCTCTAGATTTTACTAAGACCTTTTCTTTATTAGCTAACCTAGTGGACAAATCTAGACACTCACTACGTAGTTCATTGACTTCCTCTTCATATTCAGTAATTTGAGACTTTAAAGTTTCAGTATCTTCTAGAAGCCCTTTAACCATGTTGATAAGATCTTTCTTTTCAAGCAATTTTAGATGATTAGGAAAAGTGTCAAGAGATTTTACCTTAGAGGCAAGGGCCTCTGCATCAACCATGAGACATTGGCCTTGGAATCCTTCATGAAGGTCAGCTTCATCATCTTATTCACCCCATGCAGAGATGAGCACCTTCTTTTCAATGGCTTCTACCTTTGGGTTAGTGCACGTCTTAGCGAGGTGCCTTTTTCCTGGCAGTTGTAGCACGTGTACTCCTTGAGATCACGCTTGGCTGAAGATGATGACTCTCCTGGTCCAGCTCTCTTCTTGAACCACTTCTTGACCATCTTTGTCATGAGGGCGACTTATGTATCATTGTCGTCATCCTCTTCACCGTCATTGATGTCCATCTTCTCAAGCACCTTCGTGAGCTTCAGTGTTGTTCCAGTGGATTCTTTCACTTGTAAGCCCTTTAACGAGTCTGCATTTTTTTGGTCAAAGAACTATCCAAATATATCAGCCACTAGAAGCTTCTTGTAGTCTGGAGACATGAGGGAAATTCTTCGAGTGAGCTTGAATTTATCGCTCATAGCATAGATGACAGTCAGTGTTTGCTCTAAAGGGCGAATCGTCACGCCAGAGGCAGTCAATTTGTTGATCAGAATCATGAAGCGCGGTTGGCAGGCTGGCACGCTTTCACCAGGAAGTTGTTTGAAAGATTGAAACTCCCATTGAAGCGTAAATTTTCTGGTATCCTTCTAGTTTTCGCTCCCTCTGTGTATAGAGATGATAGCTTCCCACATGTCTTGGGCCGTTTGTATGCCAATGGCCTTGTCAAGGTTTGTGCGAGTGAGTCCGCACATAATCAGTTGTCAAGCCTTTGAGTTCTTCTCCATCTTGGCATAGTGCCCTATTTGCCAATCAATTCTTTCCTTTAGCTCTGGAAGCACTTCCTCTCCAAGCTCTATGATCTTCCAACATTGGTAGTCTTGAGTTTGAATGAAAGTCGTGTACACTCCCAACCACCAATGGAGTTCTCCTTCTCGAAGCTGGTGGGGCTTGTTCAGAGACATACCGAGGTTGAATTCTGAGTTCTTCATTGACGTGTTGGAATTGGATCCTGCTCTGATACCAATTGTGAATCGTGGAGCCTCAACTTTAACTAAAGATTATAACTTTCTGCAGAAATAAAGCTAGGAACAAGTAAATAGTAAATTCCAAAACGATTGTTGATTTGATTACTCGTAGGGCTTACAACTGTTAGGCGAACACATAGTTCTTAGTTTCTTCCTAAACTCTCCTAACTATTTCCTAAGTCCTAAATCAAATGCACTAGCTCTCAGCACTTTCAACAACAACATTTATAGAAGATAATCTACGCTATTTATAATATGGCATAATCACCGGGAACTAATTACTGAAAAGCTTGATTAAAACAATAAATAAACTATTAAAATCCTAACTAACTGATTACAATAACAAACTCTCTCTAAAAAACAAGATCCCGAATTTGGTTGTTCTTTGCATATCAAATCTTTCCCTTTATGGTGCCTTATAATATATCTTTCCATTTATACACGCTCGGTCCCCTTCAACATACTCGGTTACCTTGAGCGCGTCCTTCTTGTATAACGCTTTAGCTCCTTAACGATTGGTTCCTCACTTTCTTTACTTGGTTCCGTCCTGTGGCGTTCGGTTCCCTTGCTCCTGGTTAAGCGCGTAAAACGCTATCCTTCTCGCTGGACTCGCTCTTCCACCTTTACTTAAGCTCGTTGATTTCCATGCGCAAACCACTTAATTAAATCGAAGGCCTATTGTTTTCCTGTGATATCTCACTCACTAAACACATTAGTATTTAAGGCTATTTGTCATCATTAAAACTAATGCATTATTAGTTGTATGAACTAAGATGCTAGTTCATATAACCAACAAATCACCTATTGCACCTATTTATAGAATTCCTAAACTTATCCTCCAAGTAAAGAAAAAGCTATGACAGAATGCAATGAATAATGACACGTTGGCAATCCATGTGATCGTTCCGTCCTTGTAACACCACTTGATTCCATGCGCTTTGTTCTTTTCTTGAGCAACAACTTTGTTCACGCTGGCAATCCTCTCCACACCACTTACACTTCTCTAATTCGTCCAGCTTGGCAATCCATGTTCATCACTATCCATAGGTAGAAACACATTCTCATATCCTTAGCTTCTTGGCCTTCGCTTTACTGCGTCTGAATGTTCTACGCGCTGGTGTAGGATTCCACCCTAGGACACTCTTCTCGTACTAGATTCACTTGTACACTTTACTATGAGTTTGAAGCTCGATCCACTAGCTCGCAGTGACTCTCTTCGCTCAGCTAGTCCTTCGATCTTCACAACTCATCAACCGGGCTTTTATTTTCTTCACTCTTTATTCAACACTACCTTTACAAGACTCTCTTTCCCCGCTAGGCTCAAAGATAGTCTCTAGCTTGTTTGCTTGTGTCAAAGCTACTCTCCTAACTCTTCAAGCTATTCCTGGAAAGCTTATCACACATAATTGACATCAAATGCTATGTATATCATCATCAAAACAAGCGAAACATTTAAGCTACAGAAACTTAAACTAACAGATTGAAATGACAAAACTTATGAACCCACAATAGAAAGATATAAAAATACAATATAATATAATGAACCAACAATATAAAATTCATAAATCTTGAAAAAATGCTCTTGAACTTGTTAGAAAAATATTCATAAATAAAAAATGAAAAAAGACAAATTACATGGAAAAACTGATAAAATTTTAAAAAACATGGATTGAACTGACAAAACTTATGAACCCGTAGTATAAATTTATGAACATAAAATTTAAAATCATGAATCAACAATTTAAAATCAGATGATTTGTTGGATCATGGAATGCGTCACGACTCCTTCCTACTCGGTGATCATTAATGGTAAAGTTGAGGGGTTCTTCAGAGGTTGCATAGCTCTGAGGCAGGGGGATCCACCGTCGTTGTTCTTGTTTGTTCTGATTATGGAGATGTTCACCCGCAAGATGAAGCTAGCTAGTCAGGGGAAAGGTTCTTCTTCCATCCTCGTTGTAAGCAACTGCAGCTTTCTACCCTTGCCTTTGCGGATGATCTTCTTATCTTTTGCAAGCATGTGCGTTCTACCCTCCGTATTGTGAAGGAGGTTCTTGTTAGCTTCGATGCGGAGTCTGGCCTTGTTGCTAATGCCTCTAAATCCCGCATCTTTTTTGGTGGCCTGTCTGTTGAGCAAAGGCGCAGTTGTGATGACTTTATGGGCTTCAAATGTGACCGGCTACCTGTTCGCTATCTTGGGCGCCTTTACACTCTGGTCGGTTGCCTAAGGGTGATTTAACCCCTCTTGAGCAAGGTCCAAGCTGCTATTGAGAGCAGGAGGACAAAGTTGTTGTCTTATTCGAGCAGGGTTCAGGTGGTTAAGACTATTCTGGAAAGCATTGCTAGCTTCTGGATGCAGGTAGTTCCTTTCCCCGAATATGTTATTCGCATCCTCGAGTCTATATATAGATCCTATCTTTGGAGCGGGGAAGTGGGTAAGAAACGGTCATTGGTTGCCTGGAAGATCGTCTGCAGGGGACATGATGATGGTGGACTGAGGTTCAAGGAGTTACTGGCATGGAATAGGACGCTCTTATTTCGGTTTCTCCTTGACCTATTGGTTGATAGACGGAGTATGTGGACGATGTGGACTAGATAGTATTTGCTTCGTTCTTTGGATGTGTGGGTGGCTGCTGCGTCACCGTCTAGTTCTTGTGCTTGGAAGGCTATTGTCAGAGCCAAGTCGGTATTACTTCATAAGTTGGGTGATCATGTACCTCGTACTGATACTCTTGCCTCTGCTTCAGGCCAGATGGCTACGAGCGTGGTGTATGGTTTTTTTCTCCCTCTGCGACTTCTTTGTCGTGGTGTGCAGTTGTTTGGCACGGTATTCAGTTGCGTCGCTGGTCGTTCATTTGCTGGCTTGCAATGCTGGATAGACTCCCTACTACGGGGTGTATGATTCGGTGGGGTGGTGTGCTTGATGATACATGTGTTTTGTGTGGGAACGGTACTAAAATTGCCCGTCACCTCCAGTTCGCGTGTCCTGTTGTGAGGGGTATTGCTGATCCAGTTTTGAGATGGCGAGGGATCCAGTCTACCAGATCTTCTCTTGCGGATTGGTGGAGGTGGTTTGCGGCCACTAACCGTAGGTGCAATAACGTTTACCTAAGTCGACTACTTGCATTTATGGGGATTGTTTACTACTCTTGGAAACTTAGGAATGATGTTATTTTTAATAATAAGACCATTTGTGTGGGGGATGTAGTTAGGGAGATTATTGATACTTGTAAGTTTCGTATGATTCATAAGCTTAGTACTAGTAGTAGGCGTGGGCGTACCATGCTAAGAGAGATGTAATTGCACCTTGTGCGCTATCGTTAAAATTTATGAAATTATTTACCTCCGGGAAAAAAAATATTATAAAATTCAGGAATCTTGAAAAGGCTCTTGAACTTTCTAGAAAATATTAATAAATAAAAAATAAATAAATAAGATGAACTAAAAGAGAAAAATATTAAAAATTTCTAGGAAAAAACATGCATTGAAATGATAAAATTTATAAACCCGCAATATAAATTTCTGGACATACAATATAAAATCATGAACCGACAATGTAAAATTCACGAATCTTGAAAAAAGGCTCTTGAACTTCCTAGAAAAATATTCATAAATAAAAATGAAAAAAATGACAAACTACATAGAAAAAATGATAAAAATTTAAAAAAATGGATGGAACTAACAAAACTTATAAGCCCGCAATATAAATTTCTGAACATACATATAAAATCATGAGCCGACAATGTAAAATTTACGAATCTTGAAAAGAGGCTCTTGAACTTCCTAGAAAAATATTATGAAAAAAAAATATGACAACTACATGGAAAAAATGATAAAAATTTAAAAAAAACATGTATTGAACTAACAAAACTTATGAACCCGCAATATACTTTTCTGAACATACAATATAAAACCATGAAGCAACAATATAAAATTCAGGAATCTTGAAAAAAGGCTCTTGAACTTGCTAGAAAATATTAATAAATAATAAATAAATAAATAAATAAGACAAACTACAAGGAAAAAAATGATAAAATTTATATAAAAAAAACATGGCCTGAAATGATAAAATTATATAAAATGATAAAATTTATATAAAAAATAAAAAATAAAAAAATTATTTAAAAAATTATTAGACTTAATGAATTATTTTATAAATCCGCAATATAAATTCATGAGCCCACAATATAATTATGATTCTTCAATATAAATTCATGAACCTAATATAAAAGTTTTGACCCACAAGAAAAATTCATTAGCTTGAAAGGATTTGGATTTGCTAAAGTCATTGTGCTTCATTGAAGATGAACATACATGACAATATATTTATGTGCTCAATTTATTGTTCTTGGATTATGTTCACTACTTTTATATGTGATTGTATTCACTACTTTCATTGTGGAATATATTACTATGATATATACATTTGCTGAAGATGAATATGACTCTAAAAAGGTAGACAAAATGAGCTTGGAAAATAATAGACATGAATCTCTAATAAAAGTTTGAGAAGGTTTTATTTATAAACTTTAAATATACAATTACGGACCCGTGACATAAAAATTCATGAACTTATAAAAGTTGAGATGGATTTTTTATGAGCCTCATTTGATATATTGACACAATAGGATAATGACCTCATACTCCATTTATAGTTCAGTTCCAAATAAAAAAATATTTGAGATTATCTGAGGAGAGTGTGCTAGTCTTTCAATTGATGTAAGATAGAAGGAACAATTTGCTTTTCTCTCCTTCCCTTTTGTTAATCTTTA